>NC_136492.1:111101190-111286190 GCF_053919585.1 Euprymna scolopes | reverse complement strand
TACTGATTCCTATATAAGATCAAAAAAATTTGTTGAGCTTTAAGTATCCTCTTAAAGAATGTAATTTATTCCCTTTCTTTAATTCGCCCATTTGTGTATATATATATATATATATATATATATATATATATATATATATATATATATATATATATATATATATATATGGGTGTATGTGTGTATATGTATATATATATATATTTCTATGAAAATATATTTTATATACCAATCCTTATTAAAGAAGGTCAATGTAATTACAAAGCAATGTAATGAATGATTGACAAAAGTCTATATTCCAAAGTTCATAATGTTGACCATCTTATAATTTATTCCTTTAATTCAGTTGACATTTACTATTTTTGACAGTATCTGTTTCGTAGCGCAAAATCAATCACTTAATTATTATATCAATCAATAGATTCACTGATTTAAATAATAATTAAGTGATTGATTGTGCGCTACGAAATAGCTACTGTCAAGAATTGTAAACGTAAAGTGAATTAAAGGAATAAATTATAAGATGATCAACAGCATGAACCTTGGTTTACTAAGTTATGTTATTTAGTGTAATTTGGAACAAACCTTCTGCGTGGATGCGAATTGTACACTTCAAAATTACATGAGCTTTCTCATATATGTTTTTACATTAAACGAATTAGATTTTTTAATGCAATTTTATTAATCTCGTTTAACAAATGTTGAAAATAAGATCAACCTATATTTATATAAATACACTCATGTGCGCACCATACACATGCAAACATACACATACAAACATACACATACAAACATACACACGCATGCATATATATGACTAAACCGACGTATAATCACTTCTGTTGTCAATCTATATAAATTAGACACTAGATGTGTCTGTGCGTCTGTCTATGTATAAATATTTAACTGATAAACTCTTAAACTACTGGTTATATTACACTGAAATTAACCAGAAATAGTAATCACACACCAAGGATTAAAATCTTTGTTTGGATATATGAATAACACGTACAGACATATATCGGCAAATTGAAATGCAACTTGCTGACATATATTTATTTCTTTTCTGCGCATGCCAAAATTCAATTCATTTTTTCAAGTCGTATAATATATAATCCATTATTTTTAATATGGTAGAATACTTTAGAATAAGTCCTGCAAGCACAATACTGGAATGAATTAATTGAAAGATATTTTTTATTTACTATTTGCCGAGAAATGTCTTTTGTAGTTAATTTATATTAAATTAATGTCTCTTTTTTTCATAATAAAATTATTTAAATTGTTTAAAATGCAATATAATGTTGAATAAACTACAACAGGGGAAGAAATTCTTAAATGTTCTCGTCAAAGATTTATGTACCAATATATATATATATATATATATATATATATATATATATATATATATATATTGTGTGTGTGTGTGTGTGTGTCTCTCTCTCACTTGATGATTTTCACTGGAATTAAAAAGCGAATTGTAGTTTGTCGTTTACTTGCCATAAGTACTACTAATAAACTTTAAACTTCATTCACATGCTCGGGACTTTTGAAGTAAATTTTGCTCATTAAAAACAGGGAAAAGTTATAGCCCGTTGATTTAGAATGAATTTTTCATGCCAAACTTTTAGATTAAATGTGATATTTTGGTGACTAATTCCTATTGATTCCTAATTGTGAATCGAACGGATAACATTATACTTTATCATAGCACGATCCAAGCAAAATTTCAGACTGAACAGCTCAATAATTTCCGAGAAAAAGTTGAATAATCAAACAAGTGGAACAGACAGACAAAAAGAAATATTAAATAGATATATACGAAATATATTTTATGTTATTATAAGTGTACATGTATGGCAGATCAATATGTGTGTGTGTGTGTGTGTGTGTGTGTGTGTGTGTGTGTGTGTACATATACTAGCAGGGAAACGCGACGTTGCCCGAGATGGAAATCGGGAAAATTGCCCATTTTTTAATCAAATCGATTGTCTTCTTTCGTTGGGCACCCACCTCGGGGCGCCGGGAGGAAGGTTCACATGTTTCCCCGCAGTGGCTTAGTCCACAATACATTATAGTCTACATTGCACTGCAGTAAGCCTACTGTTGATTTCTAAATTAAATAATTAATTAAATGAAATAAAGTTTAAAAGGCATAAAGTCAGGTACCATGGTTCAATTGTGCTCTAAACAAAAACATTTATTTCTAACGAGCTCCGTTTTTATCAAAGAGCCTACTATTTAATTTATGTAACTGGCTCTTCTGCTTGCGCTTTCTCAAATGCACTTGTGATGTTAGGCTGTATAAGGATGTTAATTTTCGTAAAAATCAGACTGTTCCTTTTTTAATCGTATTTTTTTCGAGTATTTCGATGACAATAAATGTGTTGAAAGTATGGAACATTCATTGTTTCTCAATTAATCCCAAGCAAAGTCTGATGCCTTTGCTTGTCTATAATATAAAAATAAAAGCAATACACGATACTGATATTCTTCGATTATACAAATGGTTACATACCTTGTCTGAAGAAATATATTCTATCAAATAATGATCAGTCACAACTTAATCTGTTTTCTTCATTCTTTAGATAGATAGATAGATAGATAGATAGATAGATAGATAGATAGATAGATATCGAGAGAGCTAGAGACAGTGAAACTGGGAGGATATTAATAATGTTTTGGATAATTTTACCAGATGATTCCATTCAATGACTTTATTTGACCATACAGAATGGAGCAATAAAATTGTCACCATAAGAAATGACGACATGATTCCATTTCCGTTTAATGAAACCCGGTCTTCTTTTTTTGTTGTTGTAGATCATCTGTTAGTTGGCCAGTTGTGTACAAATCCCAAGAGTGATAGGAGCTTTCCATTATGTCTGAAAGTGACACAATATCCAACGACCGAGATCGGAGATGCGCCGCTGTACGACTCGTGCTCTCTATCAATCAAAGTTATGACAGCTTAACCTTTACCAACATAGCCATTACCAGCCACGAATGACAGGGGCGTGTCCACGATGATGAAAACAAAGTTTCCAGCCACGGTTATGGTCTTTGGTGTGGTTTCGAGTGAGAATCACATCATGCCACCTCACATCTTCAAAGTCAGCTTGAAAGTCAACACCAAAGTGTACCTGGATGTGATGTGATGTGATGTGTGTGTGTGTGTGTGTGTGTGTGTGTGTGTGTGTGTGTGTGTGTGTGTGTGTGTGTGTGATCCCCTGGTGCAATCAGGTGATCGCTACCAGACCCTGGGTGTGGCAGCAGGACTCGGCACCGGTCAACAAATCTAAAAAGATCAAGGCTTGGTTTTAAAAGGAGTGCTACGACTTTGTGCCCTTCTCCTGCCGGTTTCACTCCTTTGCCGATTTGAACCCGATGGACTACTTCGTTTGGTCATACGTCGAAAACATCACCAACGTAACATTCTACAACACTAAATCCAGCCTGATCGCCTCCATCCTCTGAGTATTCACCGAGTACCCGCCGACGCTTGTGGAAAAGGCATACTCCAAGTTCCGGACCCGTATCTAGGCGATGATTGAGGCTGAAGGCGACTATAGTGAATCTATAGTCAGATCTACTACATAATCAAGTTACCTGGATTGATTTTTTTCAATAAAAGTTTTCAAATAAAGCTGTAGCGTTGTTTTCTTTAGGACGGGAATTTTATCGTTCTACCCTGTAGAAATGCTTTTAAATAAAATCGGTTTCCAGCGAAATGCTGTAGGTCTTTATTTCACAATCAGTAACGATAAACATGTCTACTCATTCATTGCAGTTGTCGATCATTCGATTGGTCATCGAGTAAAATTGTGTATATATATATATATATATATATATATATATATATATATATATATATATTATTATTATTATTATTATTATTATTATTATTAAATATTATTTTACGTGCATACTTTTATGCACATAAAATAATATTTGATAATAAAAATAAATAAATATGTCTCATAAAAATAATAACTCTCACTTGTCTTTTTAAATGTATATATATATATATATATGTATATATATGTGTGTATATATATATATACGAGGGGTGTGCAATAAGTAATGCCCCTGATCCACTTCCCATAGCAGTAGAGCAACGACACTTGGCACATTTATTAGTCTTTCTCTACATAGGAACCACCCAGAGTTATGCATTTCTCCCATCTTTTGATGCAGCTCTGGAGACCGTTTTTGTAGAACACCTTCAACCACGACGTGACTTCAGAAATCAAGGCTGCATCATCTGGGAAACGCTTTCCTTTCAAAAACAACTTCATGGCTGGGGAGAGGTGAAAGTCAGAGGATGCAAGGTCAGGAGAGTAGGGAGGATGGGGTAGAATTTCGCCCATGCTTCTGATCTGGCGACATGCGAATTGTGAACCGGAGCGTTGTCCTGCAGGAGGAGGGTACCTTTGCTGATCTTGCCCCGCCTAAGCATAATAGGCTCCTGTAATTGTGGTACCTTTTGCCAGGAAATCTGTCATCACTACTCCGTCCTGGTCCCAGAAGACTGTGAGCATGACCTTGCAAACGGATGGCTGCACCCTTGCCTTCTTTGGAAGTGGTGAGTTCAAGTGCTTCCACTGTATTGACTGGGTTTTGGTCTCTGGATCATAGTGATGGGCCCAGGTTTCATCCTGTGTAATCAGTCTTTTAAAAAACTTTGACTGATCTTCTTGGCACATCTCCAAATTCATCATCGAGCACTCGATGCGTTCTCGCTTCTGGGATCATGTGAGCAACCTGGGAATCCATCTGGCAGACACCTTATGCATATGCAAATGGTCATAAATGATAGTTTCCACAGACCCTGTACTAATCTTGACATCTGGGGCTATTTGGCGAATAGTAATGCGCCAATTTTCCAAAATGGCAGCCTCAACTTGACGGATAGATGCCTCATCAATGGCAGAAGGGGGCGACCAGGTCTGGGAGCTGTTTCTACAGACTTCCGGCCATGTTTTAATTCACAATACCAGCGTTTTACAAGGTCATATGATGGGGCATTATCACCTTGAGTTTCTTTCATTTCATCAAAAGTCTCCTGTGGTGTGCGTCCTCCTTTCAAATACAAAAACTGGATCACTGTACGACATTCAACAGGCTCCATTTCACACCTGACTCAGTTCAAACACCTGTAAAACAGAAACCACAATTAGTTTAGAGCTGTAATTTGCCACATAACCCGTAGAGATATAAATCATTGCACATGCAAAATTTCAGCTAGATCAGACAACTGGAAGTGGATCAGGGCCATTACTTATTGCACGCCCCTCATATATGTATATATATATATATATATTGTGAAAGGTCGGCGATCACTAATAGGGATCTCCTTGTCATATACGAGTCAACCCTCGGTCATGGACCCCAATGTGACCTGTGCTCGTCCTTCGCAGAGGATTATTCACAAGGTATCTCAGCATAGTAGGTCCCGTCAGTCGGTTTGGTCAGAATCACTTCACCTTCGGGTTGTTTCGTCGATCCGTCACACTGGAAATGAATCAATTTCATGCACACAAAAGAAAGACAGACTCGATTCTCTCCCCTCTGATCTCGAGCGCGTGGTTCAGTGGGGGGAAGATGTGGCTGGTTACCTTTAATGCATCTAAAACCAAACTCCTATCCTTACATCATCAACGCTCTGATCCCCAGCTGGCATCAGTTGTGATGGATGGCTCTCGTCTGGGTGAGGCCCCGTGTTTTGACAAGCTTCTGGGTTTGACCTTTACTCCTGATCTGAAATGGAACACGTACATCAAGTCTGTTGCCAAGGTCGCTGGAAAGATGGTGGAATCCTTCTACCGCTCCAGAAGATATCTCACTACTGATACAATTCTCTATCTATATAAAAGCCAAGTACGTCCAAGGATGGAATACGGTTTCCATATCTGGGCAGGAACTGCTAAAAACAGCCTATCCTGCCTTGAAAGAGTACAAAATAGACTTCGTGGCTTAGTGGGGGATACCCTTTTCTCTACCCTGCAACATCTCTCCCACAGAAGAGACGTTGCGAGCCTATCCTTGTTTTATCGTTATTTCCATGGCAGGTGCTCGTCTGAACTCCAATCTCTGGTCCCCCCTCGCCAATCTTTCACGAAAAACACCCGTCTAGCTGAATCCACTGTGAAAAATTTCCCCCACTCTATATCTGTGCCTAAATCAAAACGCGGATTCCATGAACAAAGCTTCTTTCTTAGAATTGCACGCCTGTGGAACTCTGTTCCGTCTGCCTGCTTCCCTCCGGACTACAACTTGGATGTCTTCAAGTCCAATGTTAACAAATTCCTAATGAATCGCCCCCTTAATTAAACACTTCGGCAAATCTCCACACTAACGTAATGTACTTGCAATAACCCTTATCCCTGAGTGGCTTCCGGGCCTTGATAAGTAGTGATCACTGTGTAAAAAAAAAATTATATTTATTATACTGGTTGATTACAGATAGATGTATAAAATATAAACTTATATACAATTGTTCAGTTGTTGAGTTTGACAAAACTCTACTGAGTCCCAATTAGATTAATTACTCTCGCTTTTGCGGTGGTGACGGTTCGGGAAGAGAGAGGGGACGACGACTCTTCGATTGTATTTGATTTCTCTCAAATCTCCGAACCAACTCCGGCGATTTGGGCGCAGTAACTCATTTATGTAGTCAGGTGACGAAGTAGGTCGGGTTGCCGCCTGGACCAATCACCACTAATTACGTCACCTCAGGGAAATCCCCTATTCCTCGTGTGTGTTCCTGTGATTCTTCAAACTTTTTCGGGTCTGTTTCTTACGATCGAAAGGTTAACCCCTTACCCCTCGGTCTAGTACTGCACTCAGGGGCCAGACAACCCTGAGCCAGCACTCGCTGGAACCGGAAACGAAATTATATTTCGTTATGTCTCTCAAGGTGACATCAAGTTCTCATTTTTCACCAAACAAACTTTATCTTCTTTCAGCAGGGTTGGATGCCGTTGCCCGGGCATACAACAATACTTAACAAATAAAACCGTCATATCCGCTCGGTATTTTCCAGTGTTTCGAGAACATCAGCCTCCCCAGTGGGGAGCCCAACCGCTCCCTAAGACGGTCACGGCACATATAAAGGGAGAGAGGAATAAGAATAACAGCATCGCTAGATTTCAAGATCACAATATTTATTTTTCTCATCAATCAGTTCTTCCAGCATATTAAGATTTCAGTACATTTTTTACAGATCTGTTTCCGTACGCAGAAACAATCGTTATTATTTAATGTCGATATCGAATCTTCTCGTGCATATATAAATACATATTTTTTGTTGTTATCATTTTACGTGCATACTCAGATGGACACGCGTGTTTCTGGCTTAGCGATCGTCAGCTTAGGATCGAATATATATATATATATATATATATATATATATATATATATATACATATACATAAATACTAAATTTAGTAATTATTATAGTAAGTAAATAAATTACTAAATACCTACAGACACCAGTGCTTCATTCTTTTCGGTAATCATCAGTGCAGGGTATCACGATTAACACCGGTCGATAGATTCGAACCCGGCTACAGAAACCATCCCTGGCTTCATTAGCAAGGGCCTAATCCATTCGGCCACCGTTAATCGCGAGGAATATTGTTAAAATTTAAACGTTTATTTTTTAAATGTTTACACTATTCCAAATTCCTGTTTGTAGAGTACGATTTAGGCTATTAGTTATGACAGCTTATTTACGCGGCTTATAAGTATCTAAATTCCTTCATTTAAAGGTTAATTACCGGTGTCTGAAGGGAAAAAGACGCGCCCGCAAAGCTAAGATTAGTTTTGTTGACTGAATCCCTACGCTGTTGATTGCATAAGCATTAAACAGTACTGTCTGTAGGTATAAATAAATAATATTGAAAAAACATTATATATATAATTATATAGAGAGAGATTTTATAGACTTCTCTGTAGCAACCACCTTCTCAGTCTAAAACAGTGCTATCATCCGCATCAAACACATTTGTATAGACACTCCCATGATTATAGACACCATGTGCATAAAGCAACGTAACAGTTCTAACAAAGCAACTTCCCAATTGTATTAAATCTGTCATTAAAAAGGCAACATACATTGACAGCAACTTCTTGGTTATAAGTATATTCTTCATTCATAATTTTTAATTAGAAATTTCATGACTCTTAGATTACATCTTACAAATATGTTTCCGAATTTTTTAGATGAGGATTGATAATTTGCATTATTTGGATTATTGATAGATAAAACGGTGGAGAGAAGCAGCGCGTATGCTGGACAGCGATGAACTATTCATCAGACTTAGTATAGATTTTAATACAATATAGCAACAATTAATTTTAAATAATAGATTTGTTTTCTATACCCACACACACACACACACACTCACACACACACACACATATATACACACATACACACACATACATATACACACACATACACATATGCACACACACACATACATACACATACACACACGTACACATACACACACACACATATACACACACACAAAAAGGGTGTCTCTGGATTGCGATTTAGCTCCCTTATTTCGTTCCGCGTGCTGGCAGATCTCGAATCTTCAAACCCACAACCTTGCAAGAATTGAACGAAAACATTAGGAACGAAATAAGGGAATTAATTCGCAATCACGAGATTTTGCTATCTGTCATGAATAATGTTTTGGAAAGAGCACAAATATGCGAAGCTGAAAATGAGCAAGAGTTAAAAGACATTGTTTTTCATAAATAAAGATTGTTTAACTTTCGCATCTTTGGAAAAAGTTTCCAATGTTTTAGTCAGATTGTGTTACAATTACAGAAAGATCTCATTAAAAATAAAGAATCTATTTAAGTTCAGACCCCTCCAGTGACTTTTTGGACACCCTGTATATATATATATATATATATATATATATATATATATATATATATATATATATATATATAGAGAGAGAGAGAGAGAGAGAGAGAGAGAGAGAGGAGAAAACTTTATAGCGCAAAATGATATTTTCATAAAGAAAGCGAATTAGAGAGCAATAAAGAGAGATTTTTGCGTATTTTTATTTTTTTATAGAAATCACTCCAAACAAGGCATGAAGCCACTTGATGTAAGGAGCTCAAAAATAGAACTTCAAAGTCAAAAGATGTCTAATTATAAACGTTATATGGCTAATGATACATTGCCTGAAAGTACTTGCCTCAAGTTCATCGGGTTAACATTCACAGACAACACGAATTGGAGCAAATGCATTTAGGTAATTGCCAAGGCTGATACGAGGAAGATAAGCTCTCGCTACCATGCTAAAAGGCTACTCACACTTAAGAGTATCCTGTATCTCTACAATGCTACTGTTCGACTATAGATGAGTTATTGCTTCCACACCTGCATTAGTACATTTGCCACTAGTCTCTTGCTCCAAAAAAAAAGGGGCTAGAAAAAAGTCGCCACCTGAAAGGTCCTGCACTACCAACTAAACTCCAACCTCTGTCCCATCGCCGAATCATGCCATCTATGTGCCTGTTTTAAAAATTATTTCAATGGCAAGTGCTCTAACGAATTCAAAGCACTAGTATCCCTTCGACGACGATACCCTCGACAAACCTAACAAGTAGCAAAGTCTTACCCCATCACTGTAGAAATCCCTAGATGTCATAAAACCTTCCACTTAAGAAGCTTTTTCTATCGGCCTGCTGCACTTTGAAATCCCTCCGGGGCTCCTGCTTCCCTGGCTGTACTGACATGCCTTCAAGTGTAATGTAAACAGATATCTCGCTGCCAAACTCCCTAAATGGTATCCCTGCAAATTCGGTCCCAAATAGTACCCCCTTACGATGAGATGGCTCTGTGACTTGTTTGCGGCGAAAAAAAAACAATAAAAAATTCTTCTTTTTTTTACATGGGGGTCACCACTTATTAAGGCCCGGAGGCCACTCAGAGATAAGGGTTATTGCGTGTAGAGTAATCAATGAGATAGTATTGTAGTAATCATTAGTATTGGAGATTTGATAGAGTGTCTTACTTAAGGGGGCGGTTTGTCAGGAATTTGTTTATGTTGGATTTGAAGACGTCCAAGTTGTAGTCAGGTAGGAAACAGACGAACGGAAGAGAGTTCCACAATCGTGCACTTTTGAGAAAGAAGCTCTGCTCATGGAATCTACGTTTAGATTTAGGCACAGATAAAGAGTGGGGAATAAATTCTGGCGTCGTGGAATTTAAGTTTTTAACCACTCTACTGGAACTGCACTGGTCCGTTCTTTATATGTTTAACTGGTTTCACGTTCACGAGCTTTTTGATACATTGTCTTCTTCGCACAACTATTTTTGTCGCCGGAAGATGATTCGACGAAAAATCGAAAACGATGAATATGGAACATTGATTTGTTTTCATTTTAATGTAAAAAAAAATGATCATTAGAGAATTTTAAAAATAGAAAAGGTACAATTAAGCAGTAAATTTATTTAACAAGGTTTGCCTATATATATATATATATATATATATATATATATATATATATATATATATATATATATGTATATATATATATATATATATATATATATATATATATATATATATATACTTCAGAATAGTTTTTTTAACAATCAGTTGGTATGGAAACCTGTGATTATAAGGTTTACAAAATATTACTGGCAGCAATATTCTATAAGTTATTCCATCTAAATAAGAATTGCTCGATATGCAAGATAGAGCAAATAATTTAAATTGTGATTCCATGAATTTCAAAAAACCCTTATTGAAATGAAGTGGTTGAGTTTCATATCAAAGAATTTTATTATTCTAAGCAAAACAAAAATACTTTAGTATATTAATCTCCTTAACCTATAGGGTTTAGATGTCTACCATCTCATCAGAGAAGAGAAAATATTAGCAAATATTTATAAAAGTATGTACCCTATTTGCTAAACTCAGTGAGACATGGAAAGTCAAAGCCAAAATAATTAAATTCAACATAATATTCTGATGAGATGATAGACATCGAAACCCTATAGGTTAAGGAGATTAATATACTAAAGTATTTTGTCTTGCTTAGAATAAGAAAAATCTTTGATATGGAACTCAACCACTTCATTTCAATAAGGGTTTTTTGAAATTCATTGAATCGTAATTTTATATATATATATATATATATATATATATATATATATATTGATATATACATATGTGTGTGTGTGTGTGTGTGTGTGTGTGTGTGTGTGTGTGTGTGTGTGTGTTTGTGTGGAGGGGTGAATTTCTATCTCTACTGTTATATAAAAGTCACTTTATGTGTGTGCGTGTAAGTTCTTTCCTCATGAGTTCCAAAACGGCTAACCCTATCTTTTGCAAATTATACACAAAACTAAGTTATATGTCTGGAAGTGTTTGTAGCTATGTTTTACATAGAAATTCATTCGATAAATATCGATCGAAAAAATCCAATCCTAAAATTAGACTTTCTTTCTTATAGATAAAAAGAAGTTTTACAGAGGAATATTTTACGTTACACCAGAAAGGGAGATAATAAAATCTCAATAAATCATTTCTTCTTATAAAAACATCTTTTTGAGCTACTTTGCTGCATTCACTTTTTATTATTATTATTATTATTATTATTATTATTATTATTATTATTATTATATGTATCTACATAAAATTGTTGACATCTGGAAATATAACTCAGTGGTAGAGCATTCGAATACAGATCGAATGATCCCCTGTTCAAACCCGGATGTACCTCACAAATTTATTTTAATCTTTTTTAGTAATGAATGTAATTTTCGATAAAAGACGAGGGACCATTTAAAATTGCCGCAAACCATTTCTTTGTTTATATATTTTAAAACTAAACATTAATCAGAAGTGGTTTTCCAGGGCATTCATCGCCAAACCCAAATATCAGCTCATGTAATTTTGTAAAAAAACACATACGGAATTTGATGAACGACATTATCATTTTTATTTTATTTTTATTTTTTTTTACGAATTACCGGGACAATTATTCCATCGTAATAGATAATATCCAATAGAAGATTGATTCTATAATAATACTATGCAATCTGTATGAATTAAAATATAATGTTTAAGCGTATTGTACAACCGGGCTACGCCGGGCGGCTAGCTAGTATATATATATATATATATATATATATATATATATATATATATATATATAATTCGATGATGGGTTGATGTATGTTGGTGGTGGCGTAAAAAATGTAAACCTCTTCTTTTATTTAGCAACGTAAGTATACGTGGTTGTTCTTTAATCAGTTATTGATAATTCCAATGTTTTCTGGGGGGTTTTCTTCTCTCCAACAAATGAATTTATTTATAAATTCTTATATCCTTTGTGAATTTTAATGGATCTTTTCTTTTCAATGTCGTTCGAAGGCAGATTTTCTGTTAAAGGCATAATTGGAAATATAATACTGCCGGCGCCTTAATTTCGATGTCGACCTAAGCATTTTTTCATATTACAGGCACGCATACATACATACATACATACATACATACATACATACATACATACATACATATAAACAAAGATAGGCACGTTCACACACACGCATACGCCCAAACATACGTGCACACACTCTTGTAATACGTGCTGGCGCTACAATACTGTTACAACATATTTGCATATCGGTAATCGGTAATTGTTCATATTTGCATTTGAACATAACTAAATTTATATACGTGTGTTCGCATGTTTTCAAGTAGTTCACTTTTTATGTGTTTGTATAAGTTTATTTTGTATTAATTTCAAACAACACTAATATATATATATATATATATATATATATATATATATATATATATATATATATATGATAAAATGCTCAACTCTTTTAGTCAAATGTAATATATTTTTACTAGCAGGAGGGGGGTGGTCGCCCGGATTTATTACATTGTCATTTTATTATCTTGAAAATAAAAAAGAATCTCCCATTGATGTCCTGATCTATTATAGGATAATTTTAAAAATTAGATAATCTCTACTAACGATTAATTTGAAAAGGTTATGGTTGGCATAGCGCTGTTAAAATAAACAATAAATTTATATCTTTAATCTATAAATAATAATTTTCTTTTCTTTTAAAGAATTGTTTAGCTTATTTTTCATAAGTAATACAATTTAAGAATAGATCCAGTAATATAATTGCTAAATCTGACGCCATTATATTAAATTTCGTACTGAAAAAAATATTTTGCCCAATATTTTACAAAACTTTTATTTCAAATTTTAATGAAAAGCACAAGTAAACGGAAGTTATCAATAATTTCAGATACGAGTTGTCTTCAATAAGTTTCCAGAGTATTTTGTACAGGTATTTTAAATTGTCGTAAACTCTTGAAAACTCTGCTACACATCTTATGAGATGACCAACTTTTATGATTTCAGGTTTAAAGGAACAGCTACAGCAGGAATTGACATACACCCTACTAAAGCCTCATTGTCTCAGCTGGTAAATTTCAAAAATGCAATCTGGCCGTAATAACATTTTAGAAGAACGACATATAATAAAACTTTTGGTTTAAACTTGGAAAATGCCACAGAAACATATAGAATGCTTCAGACTGCTTTTGGACCATCTTGCATGAATCGAACATCAGTTTTTGAGCGGTATAAGAGAAGCAAGGAGTTTGTGCAAGGTAGTGAGAGGTGTGGGAGGCGTAAAAAGGCCATAACAATAGAGTTGATTGGCCAAATGAATAATTTCGTGGATAAGGACGGTTGTGTGTCTATAGAGACAATAAGTGCACAGTTTGATATCAGTGTGGGAACTGTACACACTATTATTTGTGAGGAATGAACAAATCCACAACTCCATCCTTGTCACGGACTATTTGATCAAAACGGGCATCAAAACACTTCCTCACGTAGGCCTAGGTCACAATTATTCGCGAGGAACTGAAAATGCGGAAGATTTGCAAGATGTAAGAGGACATTACAAGGGCCATTGATACGTTCACACAAGAGGACTTCTATGGGCCTTCCAGAAGTTGTTAGAATAGTACAACAACTGCATTGCAGCCGGAAAAGATTACTTCGAATTGGACTAGAGTCTCGTGTGTGTATGAAAGTGCCCATACGAAAAGTCTGGAAACTTATTTAAGGCACCTCGTTATGACTGAATACAAAACTCGTACCAAGTTAAATGTGATTCTTACTTGTGTACGTTAACAAATATTACTTGTAATAATATCTAATTGAATAAGCATTTCTTTTTTGTGACCAAAAATTAAAATAATTAAACGTGTTCTGAATTTTTGAATGTGTATTTACATTCATAGTTGTTTTTAAATCTTAATCGATGTTTTATAATTATGTAATTTTATTAAAATCTAATGTACATTATGTAATACAGTTACACTAAAGACTTTCATTTACTAATTATCGTTGAAATAGTTTAGTTTTTCAAAATATTTGTTTTTAATATGATTTAGTTAAACTTAAAATCTCAATTAATTTTTGTTTGTTATTTTTATTCGCTGTGGCAATAATTTTCACTCAATTTTTTTTTCACGCGTAAATATACATATTTTTCTTTTACAATAAATTTAGGCTTCTATCTATTAAACTAAATAAAAATTTAAAAATGAACTATAAAGAATAATGATGATAAACTATTTGTTTTACGGATTATTTTGCATGTGCCTATATATGCATATATATATATATATATATATATATATATATATATAGTCATCCACATAGAGTACTGTTTCGTTATATCACAACTCATCAGTGCGGCTAGACATACACCTTTTCCCAGCCATGGATCGAACCTACAACCATCGTGTTGACAGTTGCCAGCTCTAACCATAAAACCAAGAATCAGTGCCCGTAAATTTTTTCCTCAAATGCCTATTAAATTAGCATTTTCCCGTCGCACAGTGCTCAAACTGTCAGTTTGTTTACAAACAAATGAACAGTGGGCTCCGCTTAATTGCTTAAATACGCGTCGGGTGAAAATATATTTACAAAGTATTCAACCCAAAGAGGGGGCTTATTTGCCATCCACACACACACACACACACACACACACACACACATATATATATATATATATATATATATAGTAAGTTTTGAATATATATATATATATATATATTTGTGTCAATTAAGATACACATTATTTTACACTTAGCCAGAAAGGAAAGAAACAAGAATAGTAAGGGAATTCCAAACTCTCACAGTTCGAGTCGAGAAACTACTAGAGTAGAAAGCTTTTCGACATTCAGGGATGTCTACAGTGATAGATGGGATTTTACAACTTGTAAAAATAGTGATACCAGAAAAATGTCACATCTATTGCACTAGTGTTAGAGTTGGGAGGAATCAGGAAAAGGGCGTTCGGCAATAAACCCTCCTGAAAAAGTTAATGCATGAAAAAGACATTCTAAGATCGAATCGAACCATACGTATTTTATGTTCAGTTTTATGCTGCCATTTTATCGTGTGAGTTATGCTATCAAGTTTAAATAACATAATTAATTGATAATAGACGGTATAAGCATGTAAAACCGACATTTAACACAATAAAAGTGCATTTATGTTGGTAATGCAACAAGCTGGTGTTTTTTGGATACTTTTATGTGAATGTGTTTATTCTTTTTAATGTTTGTTCCTTTACTTGGTCAGACTTAAGTTTTTGTTTGTTTTTGTGTGCATTTTAATGAATAGCTTCCCTGTATTAATTGGATTATTCGAACTACTATTCCATCTTCTCACAACGTGTCGACCTATATACTCTAACCTTTGTAATGTGTATTTTGCCGAACTCTGCGATCTGCAAGGAATTTGGAACCGATAAAATGCTAGTTGTTTTTGTTTTTTATTCCATTTTCACACCAAACTTTAGTGTAGAGGGCTACTATCGGGGACATATGTTGGAGGGATACTATGTAGGGAGTTGAGCAGCGAGATATCTGTTTACATTACACTTGAACTTCTGAATGTCAGTACAGTTGGAAAAGCAGGAACCCAGGAGTTCCAAAGTCTAGCACTTCTGGGGAAGAAACTATTAGAGTAGAAGGCTTTCTTACATTTACGAGTCTCCACTGTGTAGGGGTGGGAATTTGCTGATTGTCGGATTTGTCAGGGTATTTACGTCGAGGGTGTACAAGGGCTTGTAGCTCGTCGGGGCATTCATCATTAAAATACTTACAGAACAGACAGAGGGATGCAACATTACGTCGATGGAGCAGAAGCTGAAGCTTAGATGACAGTTCAGGACCTATCAAGTTGGCGACTCTCTTTTGAACCCTGTCCAAGAGCGAGAGACTAGTAGCAGATGCACCAGCCCAAATGTGACAACAGTACTCCATACGTGGGCGAATGATGGCCTTATAGAGATACAGGATATTTTCAGGCGTAAGTAGCTTTCTAGCATGGTAGAGAGAGCCCACCTTCTTAGGAACCTTGGCAATGCTCTCAATGTATCTGTTCCAGCTCATGTTCCCAATGAACGTTAGGCCGATAAGTTTGAAAAAAGTACATCCAGGTAATGTGTCTTTAGCTATAGCTATTGGTGGTTGAGAAGGTTTCTTGTAATTATCGAAGAAAACAAGCTTAGTTTTGGCAGAATTGAATGTGACCATCCATTTTTGTCCCCATTCAACCACAGATTGGAGATCTTCCTCTACTGTGTTCATTTGTTTATAGAGCGTGGTGTCATCAGCAAATAGACCAATCTGAGAAACAATTTTATCAGAGAGGTCATTTATGAATATTAGGAATAATAAAGATCCAAGTATCGACCCCCTGAGGTACAACCGCATTTATATCATATTGTTTAGATCTACGACCGTCGAAGACAACATGGATTAAAACTGAGTTCTAAGTGACACTCTTTTGAAGGTTGATGGTTCAAACTCCAGTGCGGGTGATACTAAAAATACAATTTCGAATTACTTAAGAATTGTACTCGGCCATGACTGACGGTACAAGAGTATATATCCCTGTGGATTACAGTAAGAGTTCTGTTTGAAATTCTAGGCAGATTTATGAGTTACACAGAGAGATTCTCGAGTTCAAAATACACTTGAAGATGTTTGGAGGTTACATCAGTTAAAACGGTGTGAGAATTGCACTCAAGATAAAAACGGTAGTCCGAATACAAATAATCCAAATTATGAATCCACATTTCAAAAATACAGAAACATAATAACTTTCTCAGCAAAAACAATTTGTACGAAACTAAACTAACTTAGATGCCATATATATTGCACTATATAATATATGTTGCACTATATCATATATGTTGCACTATATAATATATGTTGCACTATATCATATATGTTGCACTATATAATATATGTTGCACTATATCATATATGTTGCACTATATCATATATGTTGCACTATATAATATATGTTGTACTATATCATATATGTTGCACTATATCATATATGTTGCACTAATACTACAATTCGGTGAGTCTGGATGAGTTACTTCCCTTTAAATTCGCATATAATAACTAACTAAGCGAGGGGCACGCATAATTTGACTTCTTTTTCATTTTTAATCGTTTTTTCTTAATATAAATATGCTCGTCTGTCAAAGATGGCGTTATTTTTCGCAAAAAATTGTGCCTTCGCGCACCTAAATATTAGCGTAAAAACATAATATCTCCCCATCGTGCAAATACATGTTTCCGCAATAAAAAATAGCAACTGTACTTGTAAGTCTTGTTTAAGCAATTTACAAACAAATGAGTAAGGAGGATAGCTAACACTAATCTTTCAAATCTTTGAATATAAGACAAGATCAACGCTATTTCATGATTGTGCACCGGGGGCCATCTTGACAAAAATAGACTCAGTCATGGTAGGGCGTGACTTGACAAATCTATGATAACAGAGATATCGATTTTCGAAATGCGGACGGGACAGGCGGGAATGGCATTGCTATCAAGACGAAACAAGATACAGAAACAGGTGTGGTAGGTTGAAACCTAGAAAATATACACGTAAATAGTGTGTTATTCAGTCACAGACGATAGTTGGATTGATCGGAATAAGAAAAACTTATAGATAGAAAGAGGGATTTCAAGACTTAAAATTATTTTTAAAAATTAAGATAGATAGATAGATAGATTTGTATTTATTACTATAAATCTATGTTCAATTTTTGCCCATTAACCCTGCGTCCTGTGAGGTGTTTTGTCACCCCAATTTTTCTTAAGTTCTCATAATTCCTAGTTGGCAACTTATTTCTTTTCCTTACTCCCAGTACTCTCCTGACTCACTGAGGGTATAACACACGTGGTATGGTGCAGTTTTATATTAATTTTCCTTGAATGTGAATGAATCAGATTGAAAGGTGATGTTTATGCAATGAACTCATATTCATTTTTCTTGCTATTTCGATTTATAGAAACATTGTGTGTTTACATTTGAGAGCAAGCATTCATTTTTCTTGCTATTTCAATTGATGAAAACATTTTGTGTTTGTCACAGATATTAAAAAATAACAAAAACTGGTGTATCCTGTGGGTATTTTTTTAATAAATGTGATCTAAATCTATTTTTATTATTTCCCCTTGGTTTTATGTGTTTTGTTGCATTCTTTTTTATTAATATCAACAAGCTATAAGTGATTCAAATTGTCCAACAGGAACTGTAGATATATCCTGAACCGGCAGGATAATTATATTTTGCAAAATAATAACAACATAAACATTTTTGATTTGGGGTGTATAAACACCCCATGAGACAAACTACGTTTGGAACACCCACGTGACTAACGCAGGGTTAAATGGAGAACGAAAGCAAAGAAGCACAAGACAGGGAGCTTGATTTTATTTTTAATCGCGTGCAAGCGACTCTATAAGTCATTCCGTCGGTCGGTTGGTCGGTCGGTCGGTCTGTCCGTAACACGTTTGTGCTTGGCCTCTTTGGTTAAGATCAAAGGTCTGTTGTTAAATAAATGCTGTTCTTAGCTTTTTAAGCTTTTCTTGGCCTTTTGGTCAAGAGCAAAGTGTAGCATCTGTTCCGACAGATACTGCAAGAAAAGACTATATGTGGGGGCAGCCACATATAAGACCTTGGTCAATGTAGGGACAACCCTTCATACCAATTGTCACTATCCAGCTCCCCTACTCCCCGGGGAGTTGGTCCCCACTTCCCCTTCACTCCTCACATTAAAAATCGGCCTCGTGCCTAATTTGCTCAGTGGGGGAGCAAATAAATACCTCAAAGTGTAGTATCTGTTCCGGCAGATACTGCAAGCAAAGACCATATGTGGGGGCAACCCCACATATAAGACCTTGGTCAATGTAGGCGCAACCCTTCATACCAATTGTCACTATCCAGTTCCCCTACTCCCTGGGGAGTGAGTCCTCATTTCCCCTTCACTCCTCACATTAAAAATCGGCCTTGTGCCTAATTTGCCCGGTGGGGGAGCAAATAAATACCCTTTTCTTGGCCTTTTGGCCAAGATCAAAGTGTAGTATCTGTTCTTACTACATGTACTTATGTTTGTAACTTTGTGATATAGAGTGGGGTATCACTTTTTTGTATTAATTTAATGTAAAATGATCATCCACTTTACAACCAGTCAGTCTCAAAGCCATTCAAGTCATTCTCCAGATCATTCAAGTTGTTTTTAAAGGATTCCAGTTATTTTTTAAGCATTCAAGTCATTCTTAAGGTTATTCAATTCATCCTTAAGTTCATTAAAGTCATTCTAAGTCATTTACTTTTTATTTATTTAAGTCATTTCAGCCTATTTTTCGGTCATTTTAGTTTATCTTTAAGAATTTCATGTCAATCCTACATTCACGCATTCATTCATTACACGAGAGCACGCGACTAATGGCTATCGGCCTTGTTATATTTGAGTTTATATCTTAATTTTCATGAAGGACTTCCAGATCCTCTTTTTCTTCTTGCTTATTAGATTTATATAACCTGCATCACTAATCCTTATACCTGTATTACTATATCCATTATATATATATATATATATATACATATATATATATATATATATATATATATATATATCGGCATTAGTATATCCTAATACCAAGCAATTCTGTTTTAAAATTAATAATAATCGGCTATTCAGTTTCACAGTTGAGCCCACACAAAAAAATATCAATGGATTCCCAATATATTTAATTACTCAATGAAAATACGCAGAATTAATTTAAATTAAAATAAACAGAAGTTATCCCCAACGAGTTCCGCATAACTAATATCGTTAAGCAAGCTATTTATATATATATATATATATATATATATATATATATATATATATATATATACATAATTTTTAAAATGTAATTATCCACTGACACGTGGTATGTCGTCTACGACTCGTTAGAGTGGCTGAATATAGCGAGATTCGAAATCGGGACCCCACGGTATTGAGCCTAAGCTCCTTACCGCTGACCCATCTCGCCAACTGTCTGGATATATCGCGATTTACTTAAATGTTGTTTCTTTTGGTTTTAGCGATATGTTTTGAATGAATTCAATTATTTACGAAAGCGCAACTCTACCTAAATGCGAGCTGGGAATAATTTTCCCTTTAACCAATTTGGTACCCCCACATAGGGAGCCGTATATATATATTGTTTTTAAAATTTAATTATCCACTGACACGTGATTCGAGAGACAAAAGGACATGTGACCGGTGTTCGGGGAAGCAGTGTTCGAAGAAGTAGAGTGTGAGACGTGATGAGAGATGTACGTGTTCGAGACACGGTAACGTCACAGTCGATATGAAAAGTCACACGCGGCTGGAGGAGAAATGAACAGTTTAAATATTTAGAACAAAGTGTGTTGTTGAAAATACCAAATATACAGCATATCATAAAAACCTTGATCCCTCAAAGACATATGAACCTGATTTCATTATACAGTGATAGAAAATGATATGCTGAACTCTGTCCTTTCAAAACTTTTATGCAAATCGACTGACAAATGTATTTTAAAGAACGGCAAAAGGAGAAAAACAAACGCGAATGTAACTTATTATTAAAATCTATTATATGGTGCCGCATTTTGGGGAGGGGTTAAAACAGATAAGGAAATTAACACTTTGGTTCAAACTATGTAGCAATTGAGTGAAACTTGAAATTATGAAGTAATTTCTAAATGTGCAGTTGTTGTTCTTAAACGATGAAAATGGGCAATTATGAAAGGCATCATTTTCCTATGGTGAATGATAAGGAGATTCTGATTCCAAAGGCTACAAGTACATAGGGTGCTTGAACTTGACACGATACTCTCTAATGAAATAAAAGAGAAGACGAAGATGTGTGTATGGAGAGACTCAAATTGCTCCTGAAACCTCGAGTAAATTGTAGGAACCTATTCACGGGTTCAGTGCAGCTTTTGTAGTATAGACACAGGAGGAAATGAAACAATTGGTTAGGGACACTAGACAATTATTAGTCAAGTATAGAGCACTTCACAAATTCTAGGCTGTATATTATAAGGAAGAAATTGGGCTGATTGGCATTGAAATATGTGTGGGGGAGAGTTTAGTAGTGTGCACAACTGTTTAATAATTAACATTGTTAAAAGTTAATTAGTTATTATCGAACTATCTGTCTATCTATCTATTTATCTATCTATTCAATGATATTCTTAAAATAGTTTATATTGTGAGTTATTTATTGTTCATAGAATAAAGTGTAGGAAGGGGCTTTAGCTGAGATGTTTATATGAATTAGCTAGGTTGAATATAAGCAAAATAACATTGAACAGGCGTACGTGACTGAAAGGTCACGTTAAGGGGGCGTGTTTTTTAATTGGTTACGTCACCGGAACTGAGGTCAGAGGTCAGGAAGTTTAGAGTCGAGAGTTGGAGTTTGATCACGAGAGTGAACAGACGGAAGGTTGGAGTTGGTCACGGGAGTGGACAGACGGCCAGGAAGCGGGCTGGGAAGAATAAACATGTAGACCCTATGAAAACCATTTGAGACACATAAACATGCAGACCCTATGAAAACCATTTGAGACAATAAATTTATATTATAAAAATATAAACTGTTGTTCAGTGATTTCACAAAAGAAGGAAGAACAGGTGTCTCAATTGGATGGTGTTGGTCATTTCATGGTTCGTCACGGAGCTCAACAGGAAGATAGAAGAACTCTTGAAGAAAGAAGGTATGATGCATATATTATTCTTCTGATATATGAACTAAAAATATACCCGTGTGATAACTCTCTGATACAACATGACTCGGTTTATATGTCAATATCTCTAACTCTGACAAAAAAAACATACATATACAATTTATACGTTTAATACAGATTTTATAAGAAAATATCCTTTAAATATCTCCCTTCCCCTCACTGTGTAATATAATTGTTTTATAATATCTCCCACCTGACTATACAACTCTACTACTTGGCTAACAATCATGAAATGTTACTTGCAGCAACGGCGAAAGAGGAAGAACTAGATAAAGAATCATTGGAAGATTATAAGGAAAAAATCGAAGCAGAAAATTTGACTGAGTTGGATAAAATGAAACTTTTAGTCAATTTGAGCGAGATAATACTAGGAAGTTTTTATCTAAAAAAATAATGCTAATAATACTAGGAAGTTTTATAATAAATAATAATAATAATAATAATAATAATAATAATAATAATAATAATAATAATAATAGACATATAATTAATTAATATGGCTTACCCAAGCGGCCTCAACTTAGCAGGGAAAGAAGAATGAGAATCTACAGAACTATCAGAAACTGAGGGTGGAGACTGCTAGGTGGTGGAACTAGAATCATTTTATACTAATAATAAATAATATAATAATAATGTATAATAATACTAATTATACTAGGAAGTTTTGATCTAAGGATAATTTAAAAAGAGAGGAATTTCTATATTTCTTGCTGAGAAGCAGGTACTAAATACAAATGTAATCAATAGAAACATCTACGGGAAGGGCTATTCTAAATAAGTGCAGGGTTGTGTGGTGTGACTCTTGAAACAATGTCATCCATTGTTAGTGTGTGTTCTACACTTGCTCAAAATAAGTACAAACGACGCCATGACAAATCTGCAATGAAGCGTTTGCCAGAACTTTGGAAACAAAGTCCAACATCATCCAGAAGTGATAGTGGAAAATGAGGACGTTAAGATTCTCTGGGATTTCATGATTCAATGTGACCGAGAGATAACTCACAGGAAACCAGATATTGTGGTTGTGAATGAAAAGAGCAATGAATGCCAAATTATTAATGTGGCTTACTCAAGCGACCTCAACTTAGCAGGGAAAGAAGAATGAGAATCTACAGAACTATCAGAAACTAATGGTGGAGACTGCTAGATGGTGGAACTAGAATCCTTTTATCGTGCCAATCATCATAGGTGCGCTTGGTGCAATTTCAGTTGATCTTGAGAAACAGCTGAACTCTTTTGGAATCAAGTACAATACCACCGTACTCCAGAGGTCAACTCTGCCTGACACAGAAAATATCCTACGCTACGTGTTTTCCATCTAACTTACCCTTTGATTATGCTCACTAGCTTTTGTGTAAAAACCCGCTCTGGAGTGAAAAATTAACCGGTGTCGAGCATTACAGTACTGTGAAGTTTACAAACACAATAATAATAATAATAATAATAATAATAATAATAATAATAATAATAATAATAATAATAATAATAATAATAATAATAATAATAAACTGAATCCCTAATAACGGCGGCACAAGATAACTCAATAAGAACCAACCACATCAAAGCAAAGATCGACAAAACACAAGAAAACAAAAAATGCTCTGTGGACAAAAAAAGCGAAAAGATAAATCATATAGTAAGTAAATGCAGCAAACAAGTTCAAAAGAATTACAAGAATAGGCATGACGAAGTGGGAAAGGCAATACACCGGTAATTGTGCAAACAACTGCATCTCGAACGCTCAGACAAATGGTACAAGCATAAGCCAGCAACAGTGGCAGAAAACGAAAATCACACAATCCTATGGGACATGGACATACAAACTGGTAAACCCATCCAAGCAAGAACACCGGATGTCGTAATAATTAACAAGAAGAAAAGTCCTGCCAAATCAAAGACTTTGCTGTTCCAGCTAATCACAGGATAAATATGAAAGAAAAGGAGAAACGGGGCAAATACACAGTACTAGCCAGAAAACTTAAAAGAAATGGATAATAAAAAAAATCAAGATAGTACCTATAATAGTAGGAGCACTAGGAACAATTCCGAAATCTTAGAAAAAAGAATGGGATAAATTGGAATCAGAGGAATGGCTGGAAAGATACAACAAAGAACAATAATGAAAACAGCTGAAATATTAAGGAAACCACTTGAACGCGGAGACTAATACACATGAGCCACATACACGGGTCAGACGAGCTGCTGCAGAGAAAAACCATGAAGAAGCGTTACATGGAAACAAGAGCATTTAACAACATATCTATAAGTTCTGTATGCTATAAGAAGAGATGGAGAGTACTGGAAAACTGGGGAGACTTGTTGTCACCCAGCTTCCAGCGAACACCACAGGCTGTTTTCAAGGGGAGATCCTTTATGACCTGTGTGAAAGCCCCTTGTGAGCCAATAATAATAATAATAATAATAATAATAATAATCAGTCCCGATAAACATGAGAGAAATAGAATCAAAGAAAAGACTGAAATCAGCTCAAATCTTAAGGAAAATCCTCAAATGCGGAAACTAACCCACTTAAACTACAGTCACATAGAAACTGCGTAAAGAAGAAGAACAAAAAATTGAAGGACCACCACATCAATCAAGGAAGACTAGAAACTGCAGGAAATCTGTTACACTATGCCTCCCCCAGCACAGAAATCATCAGCCTCGGCTGATACCACATAAAATAGGCGTCAAGGATAAAAAAGATTAAAGTATCAAAAAGGAAAAGCACTAAGCAGACCTCCACTGTATTATTGTGATGAGTACTATGACCTTGGAGAGGATTACTACCACTCAAATTCTAAGGCAGACCAATGGTTGGCGCTAGGGGAAAGTCAATAGCAAGCGCCTGTTGCGATAGCCTAAACTCATTTGAAAAGGTTATCAAAAGAGTCACAGAGTACTAGAAATTTGGGGAAACTTGTCACCTAGACTCCATCTCTCTCGGGGGCCTGTTTTCGCTTAGTGAGTACGAATAATACTTAAGTACACTAATATGATCGTAAATTGTTTATTAACTTATACCAAATTTGGCATATATTTCCTGTGTACGTCAACAGTAATTAAATAGACTAATCAAAGCCTTAACCGACCAACAGTATATGCTAAGGTAAAACTACAATACTGAATCTTTTTGGCTCGTAATGACATAAAAACAGCTGGACATTCAATTAAGTAGCTGACATTGGAACCATCTGTGGAAATAAAGAAATAGCTAGAAGCCATGTTCAATATTATTACGTTTCTCTTAGAAAACATTCGAGTGAATATTCGAGTTTCGAAGTTCATTTAAATTTATCAATAATAAAATAACCTTTAAAATACTTCGGAATAATCACAGTCATTAATAGTTCTAGCTTAATGTCAAATGCCGGTCGTGCGTTGGTATTATGTTATGCCAAAACATATCGATTGCCTTTTTTACGTATAAGGTCATCGCCTTCAAGTTATAATAGGCTGTCATCTATGTCAGACGTCGAGAAACGACCAAACAAACTGGCCCCTTGGTCTTCTGGCCGATCATGTGACCACAGGAAACCGGCTTCATTTGTTTGTCGCAGTGATATTTTACGATTTTGACAGGTTTATTTTTCTGGCCACAAGTCTGAAATAATCACAAAGCAGTAAAAAAGAAATTTAAAAAAAAAAACGAAAATCTCATCGAAATAGAATAGGTCCTCTGTCATTGTCAAATATCGAATGACTTCTGTCATACTAGGTGTGTCCAAATGATTTAGAGATATTAAAAAATTTGGCCTCTGGGTTTTGAACAACGAACAGCTAATTTAAGAGTAACACATTAGGATAAATATCCCGGATCAGACTAAGTTTGGATGTGAGCGTAATTTATCTGTGAAATAAGGAATTAAGCCAGTAAAGACAAACAACAGAAGTCAGGTATGAAAGCATGAATATAGTGCAGTTCACAAAAAATAAACTGCATGTGATTGTTGAAAACACAAAACTTACCGGTTTATAGAAAGACTAGCATGGGTGCCCGGCGTTGCCCGGGTGTTTGGATGTGTATTCTGAGCAAAAAAAAAAACTTTGACCCCTATTATGACCCTTTAACATTTATTGTTTTGGACTCAAATATAGCTATTAAGTTAGATCCATGTGCAAAGAACATATATCTAAAATTGTAAGTGTTTAGACACCAAATTGTCGGAGGAGTTTGGTAGAGTTCTCAAAGGTTAAATCGTTGAACTTTGACCCCTTAACAGCCAAATTTCTGACCCAAAACCGATCACATAGATTTTCCAAAATCTCAGTACCCTGTATATCAAATTTTGAGTCTGTAGACTTAAAATTGACAGAATTATTGCGTAGGGAAATGTACACAGACACACAGACAGACACACAGACAGATACACACACAGACACACAGACACACAGATACACAGACACGTTCACTTTTATAGCGTGATTCTAGATCTCTTAACCTTAGCGTGATTCTAGATCTCTCCCGATATGTTACTCATCCGAGAATTGATTCGAGATATCGTCTTTTGGTGTATTGTTCTTTTGAATCGACTGTGTATTCTTTGACAACTAGGCTCAATTTTGAACTTCATCTAGAATAGCCGATCAACCGACCTCTAGATTGATACCAAATAATCCAGTAAAGCATATCATATGGATATATATA
Organism: Euprymna scolopes; assembly: GCF_053919585.1. Lineage (NCBI taxonomy): Eukaryota > Metazoa > Mollusca > Cephalopoda > Sepiida > Sepiolidae > Euprymna > Euprymna scolopes. The sequence continues at coordinate 111,259,360 of NC_136492.1, read as the reverse complement.
TATTTTTTAACTATAAGTTGTGTTTGCACGTCTTCGCATTAAAGTTCTCCCGTGTTTCTTAAACAATTAGTATGCAGTTCTATTAATTGTATTATTCGAACTATGTTCTAATCTCGAGTGTTATTTTCAAAACGTTCCGGCCGATGTAATTTCGACTTTCTTCATGTGTATCTCATCAAACTCAGAAATCTCTCTGTCGAACTCCAGAATCTACATGTATATTCCAACAGAACACTTTATTTAATCCACGGGGGGGGGGTATGTAACATGCCCTCTTTCTGTCAGCCATGACAGCATAAACGACTTAAGCAATTCAGAGTTATATTCTGAGTATCGCCTACACTGAAGATTGAACCATAAACCTCTTGAAGAGTATCACTTACAGAAACATTTTTTAGTCAGATATTTTCAATTAAAGCTTGGATAAAGGTTGTTTTTAATTATTTATTTCATAGATCGAATAGAGACAAGTGTGGATCACATCAAATTCATTATATCGTTTATCGTTTTCTGGTGTTGTCGATTTGCGTGACTTCATTTTTTTTTTTTTTTTTTACTTTATTAAAGAAGGCGTGGTCATGCTTAGCGTGATTCTAGATCTCTCCCGATATGTTACTCATCCGAGAATTGATTCGAGATATCGTCTTTTGGTGTATTGTTCTTTTGAATCGACTGTGTATTCTTTGACAACTAGGCTCAATTTTGAACTTCATCTAGAATAGCCGATCAACCGACCTCTAGATTGATACCAAATAATCCAGTAAAGCATATCATACACTCTTTTCTGAAGACATTTATATAGCTAAGAAGCTGCGATGGTTTTAACATGCTACAAAAAGGCATTAGTGCAGTAGCGTGTAGGAAGAAAGGGTGACGGAGCAGTGGGTCCGAGTATTCAAACTGAGAGGAGAGCATCTTTCTTTCTCATAAGTTTTTACAGTGTTAGAACTTATCTTGACCTCAAGAATCACCAGACTTTTGCAATCCATCAATGTGCTACTCAACGATCTATTATAACTTATAGATTGGAAATCGATGAATATACATAGAAAAATATATTCAGGTTATCATGGAAGAAATACTTAAACTATCTGCGTTTTATTCGATTTTTTGACAATTTTATGTACTTCTTTATACACAGATAATTGAAGTTTTCGATCAATATTTTAAAAATAAAAATCTGTGTTGTTCACGAATCAATTTGGAAATTGAAAAAAATACAACGATTGTACGTAAAAGGATTGCTCACAAATTACGTTTCATCGAGTACTGGTTCACACGTGTTTTATAAAAAATTCTTTAAGGAGCTAAAAAGAATAATATTTCAAGCCAAAAAAAATTTAGCCAACGAAAAGTGTAATATCCGACTGAGACGACAGCAATTATTCTCAGTTTGTCAAAAAAAATATCGCTAAAGGAATGCGAAAACTAAAGGACAAAATAAAGGAACGAAGGTTACTACGTTGTCGAAAGTAGACGCAAGGTCCACTAGAGTAGCAGGATATTGTCAGGTTAGGGTTAATAAACATAAATCACATAACAATGATTACTTACAGAAAAAATAAATTATACGCACAACGAAGCAATAAAGAATACATTAGCCACACATATGTTAACATTAAACCACGATTTTAATGCATAACTAGGATAATCAAACATGCACACAAAACACAACTATAACCAATAACACTGGTTTACAAAAATAAATTTTTGGTCTGAGGCAAGAATAGGGGGTAGTTGTTTTTGTTAATTTGTGCTAAATTCAAATTTATAAATAGTTTTGCTCTATCACCTCTAGTTTTCTGGCTTTTAAATAGTCTTATTTTAGTATAAACATAGAATATATGTGCATATTTCAAGAGTTGCAGCAGCTTATAACAGATCAATCAGGATAGATAAAGAGCACTGATTGAATCAATAAGCTTTGATGACACAATTACGCAATTCAAATTACCACAGACAGTCAAAAATGTGTTTTCTTAGAAGATCTGGTGTATTTTGCCTCCGAGATGTAACGCAAGAGCATTCAGCAGAAACCTTTCATCATGCCGGGGTTCCATTTGCCTCAATAGTTGCTCTCCATCTTTTTGGTGGATTTTTTCCTGTATTGGGGGAATCTTTTTCCATGCTCATAACTCACTGCTCCAAGTAGCATGGTTTACAACAGATGTGTAGAGCCCAAGACTTGTCCTGATCACCAATTTTACAGTCAAAACACTGAAAACAGGCGGTTCTAAAGAGCGAAGTGAGTGTTCGTTGCTGTGCAACTGTTATGAAGTTCCCACAGACGTTGCAGAAAGAATTGGCCTTGTTGAGGCATCCTCGACGTCTTGACGTGCTTGAAGCCATTGGAGAATCTGAAAATATAACAAAGTAAAACTAAATCATATGAAAGGCAAGAAAATGTGCATTTGAGAAACCCAAAAATGTGTAACACGATAGTTGAGGGGCACCAGCCTCCTGTGCTGCTTGCGAGACAACCTCTTGCAAATATTGCCAGAGCACTACTGAAACTGCCATAATCCGTCTTGATATACTACAATATATATATGTGTGTGTGTGTGTGTTTGTGTGTGTTTGTGTGTGTTTGTGTGTGTGTGTGTGCATAATCTGTAATGCTATCATTTACATTAATTAAAAATAAGCCAGAAGTCTCACAATATTGGAATTAACCCTGAATTCATATACGCCTTCATGTACCTTATATGCACAAAATGCACAGAATATACACTATGCATATCTAAAAAAAACTATGGTGATGAATATAAACGGATTTCAAATTAGGTAAAATTGGGTATTTTTGTGCTTGCCTCATTTTCCTTTTAAACCAGTGTAATTGAAAACAGTTTTACTTTCTATTAAAAACACACATAGTCAACGATCAGACTTCTTTCCAATAGCACCATATATAAGCGACTACAGAAAATAATGCCACTAAATAGCGACTAAATGAACAAACATGAAATCTTTGAATTTTGGATAAAAATCTAATAATCCAATTGCACATACATTTGACGTTTTACCATCGACTGTCTACAATCTTTCTTTTCTCATATACCCACCATTCTTCTACGCTTAGCCACATTTTAAGAGTGACCTCTCCTATGTGCTATCTTTATCTCCTTTCTTTTTTTCTATTTCGCTCGTCCTTCTCACCCTTTTCACCCTCTTTCCCTGTACACTCACTGCTCTTAATTCTATTAGTACATTCACTTTGACTTCATTTCCAGAAAAACTTTTCGTAATTAAAATGTAATATCGAATCAATAGAAACATTTTTTCTATTTTAGTCTGTTATTATCTTTTTTCATTATTTCTATGTTTATTAACACACGCACGTTTTTATTTAAGATTTGAAATATCAAAAAGTGCATAGCATTTATTATAGAAAGGTATATACACATGCGTGATACATAGATCTATTTAGATATTGTTTTAAACTTTTATACAAGTTTCAACCCTATGGGTTTGGTTGTTATTGGAAGTGATTTTTTTAATTGACGTGAACACGAGAATATTTCAATTAAAAGTCAAATATGAATAGGTAAAATTATAGAGGAATAAAAGGCGAATCGAATGAGGTATAGATTGTTTAAACAGTTACATAAAATTTAGCTTAAATTTGCAGTTTTTGAAAAAAATACAAGTGCGGACTTTCTTTTTGCCAGCACTGTATGTAAAATCCACGTGAAATTTACTTACGTGGAATAGCACACTTCTGCCGTCAGAATGAAAGGAGATTCTCAATGTATTGAGGCAGGGTTCGAGGTAGAGATAATCAGAGAATCACAGTCACAGTCACAGACGAAAGTCGGACAGCGACTCTAGTATACTGATTCCCTTAGAGGTGAAGGGGAGAAGAGTAGACTATGTAGCAATACAAGCTTGAATTCCTGAGTCATCAATCAGCCGCCTGACGAATAAAAGAATCACCATCTATATTTTGTAACTGTTTGTCTTCGTGTCATCATTACAACTAAAAATTAAATGTCTTTTGTTTATCATCATCTTGTAAACGACAATTTGTGTAATTCTCTCAAAGTATTATGTGTCCTTCGCCATCATCAATAATGTATCTCCTACCTATATATATATATATATATATATATATATATATATATATATATATATATTATTTATTCGATGGTAAACAGTTACATTTAGTCGCTGCAAACAGCCATCTTTTTCAGTCAATGAGACTTCGTCAGGCGCCCCTGAATCATTCGACGCTATAGAAAAAAGCCTTTTTATTTTCTTTGGTGTCAGATGGTTCAGGGTCGCCTGAGGAAGCCTCATTGACTGAAACAGATGACTGTTGGTAGTGGCAAAATGTAACAGTTTACCTTCGAATAAATAATAAAAATATTTTTTGCTGTTGTTATTTACTTTTATCAATTATCTGCATTCTTTCACCATCAAACTTATCCCCCTTTGTTTTACTTTAATAAGATGAACATACACACATACGTACATATCGATATATTCACATTATCAGTAATTACAATTGATTACATATAAGAACATAGTGAGATAAAAAGATTAGTATCACTATCTAACAACCTCGTTGCATTCAGTAGTCCTTACTTTTGAACATCTAAATATATTTTTATACTTTTGAACATCTCAATATATTTTTTATACTTTTGAACATCGCAATAGTTTAATACTTTTACACATCTCAATATATTTTTTATGCTTTTAATCATGTCAATATATTTTTATACTTTTGAACATCTCAATATATTTTTATGCTTTCGAACATCTCAATATATTTTTTATACTTTTGCACATCTCAATATATTTTATATACTTTTTAACACGTAAATATATTTCTATACTTTTGAACATCTCAATATATTTTAATACTTTTGTACATCTCAACATATTTTTATACTTTTGAACATCTCAATATATTTTTTATGCTTTTGAACATCTCAATATTTTTTATACTTTTGACCATCTAAATATATGTTTTATACTTTTGAAAATCTCAATATATGTTTTATACTTTTGAATATCTCATTATATTTTTTATACTTTTGAATATCTCAATATTTTTTATACTTTTCAACATCTCAATATATTTTTCATACTTTTGAACATCTCAATATTTTTTATACTTTTTAACATCTCAATATATTTTTTTATACTTTTGAACATCTCAATATTTTTTATGCTTTTGAACATCTCAATATATATTTTCCTTTGAACATCTCAATATATTTTTATACTTTTGCACATGTCAATATATTTTTATACTTTTGACCATGTCAATATGTTTTAAATACTTTTGAACGCCTCAATATATTTTTATACTTTTGAATATCTAATTATATTTTTATACTTTTGAACATCTCAATATATTTTTTATGCTTTTGAACATTTCAATATATTTGTTATACTTTTGAACATCTCAATATATTTTTATATACATTTTAACATGTCAATATATTTTTTATACTTTTGAACATCTCAATATATTTTTATATACTTTTGAACATGTAAATATATTTTTATACTTTTGAACATCTCAATCTATTTTTTATACTTTTGAACATCTCAATATATTATTATACTTTCGAACTTCTCAATATATTTTATATACTTTTGCACATCTCAGTATATTTTTATACTTTTGAATACCTCAATATATTTTTTATGCTTTTGAACATCTCAATATATTTGTTATACTTTTGAAGATCTCAATATATTCTTATACTTTTGAACAAGTCAATTTATTTGTATACTTTTGAACATTTCAATATATTTTTTATACTTTTGAACATCTCAATTTCTTAGACTTTTTGAACATGTCAATATATTTTTTATACTTTGAAAATATCAATATATTTATTTTATACTTTATACTTATTGGTATACTTTTGAACATTTACATATATTTTTTATACTTTTGAACATCTCAATTTTTTTAGACTTTTTGAACATGTCAATATATTTGTGTACTTTTGAAGATTTCAATATATTTTTTATACTTTTGAACATCTCAATATATTTTTATACTTTTGAACACCTCATGATATTTTTTACACTTTTGAACCTCTCAATATAGTTTTCATACTTTTGAACATCTCGATATATATTTTTATACTTTTGAACATCTCTATATATTTTTTATACTTTTAACCATCTCAATATATTCTTATACTTTTGAACATCTCAATATATTTTTGATATTTTGAACATCTCAATATATTTTTATACTTCTAAAGATCCTAATATATTTTTAATACTTTTGAACATGTCAATATATTTTTATACTTTTGAACATCTCAAAATATTTGATTATACTTTGGAACATCTGAATATATATTTATACTTTTGAACATCTCATTATATGTTTATATACTTTTGAACATCTCAATATATTTTTTATACTTTTGAACATCTGCATATATTTTTATACTTTTTAACATGTCAATATATTTTAATACTTTTGAACATCTCATTATATTGTTTATGCTTTTGAACATCTTATTATATTTTGTATACTTTTGATTACTTCAATATATTTTTATACGTTTGAAAATCTCAATATATTATTATACTCTTGAACACCTCAGTATATTTTTATACCTTTTAACATGTCAATATATTTTTATAGTTTTGAACATCTCAATCTATTTTTATATTTTTAACATCTCAATATATTTTTATACTTTTGCACATCTCATTATATTTTTTATACTTTTGAACATCTCAATATATTTTTCATACTTTTGAACATCTCAATATATGTTTTTATACTTTGGAACATCTCTATATATTTTTTATACTTTCAAACATCTCAATATATTCTTATACTTTTGAACATCTCAATATATTTTTTATACTTTCAAACATCTCAATACATTTTTTATACTTTTGAAGATCTCATTATAGTTTTTATACTTTTTACCATCTCAATATATTTTTATACATTTAAACATCTCAATATATTTTTAATACTTTTAAACATCTCAATAAATTTTTCTGCTTTTGAACATCTCAATATATTTTTTACTTTTGAACATCTCAATATATTTCTAATACTTTTGAACATTTCTTAATATATTTTATACTTTCAATATATTTTTATATACTTTTGAACATCCTTATATATTTTTTATACTTTTGAATGTCTCAATATATTTTTTATACTTTTGAACATCTCAATATATTTTTATACTTTTGAACAACCTAATATATTTTTTATACGTTTGAACGTCTCAATATATATTTATACTTTTGAACTTCTGAATATATTTTTATATACTTTTGCACATCTCATGATATATTTTTATACTTTTGAATACCTCAATATATTTTTTATGCTTTTGAACATCTCAATATATTTGTTATACTTTTGAAGATCTCAATATATTCTTATACTTTTGTAACAAGTCAATTTATTTGTATACTTTTGAACACCTCAATATATTTTTTTTATACTTTTGAACATCTCAATTTTTTAGACTTTTTGAACATGTCAATATATTTTTTATACTTTTAAACATCTCAATAAATTTTTCTGCTTTTGAACATCTCAATATATTTTTTACTTTTGAACATCTCAATATATTTTTTATACTTTTGAACATTTCTAAATATTTTTTTATACTTTGGAACATCTCAATATACGTTTATACGTTTGAACATCTCAATATATTTTTATATGCTTTTCAACATCCGAATATATTTTTTATACTTTTGAATGTCTCAATATATGTTTTATACTTTTGAACATCTCAATATATTTTTTATAATTTTTATCATCTCAATGTATTTTTTATACTTTTTAATGTCTCAATATATATGTTATACTTTTGAACATCTCAATATATTTTTATACTTTTGAACGTCTCATTATATTTTTTATACTTTTATACATCTCAATATGTTTTTATACTTTTAAACATTTCGATATATTTTTTATACTTTTGAACACCTCAATATATTTTTTATACTTTTGAACATCTCAAAATATTTGTTTATACTTTTGAACATTTCAATATATGTTTATACTTTTGAACTTCTCAATATATTTTTATATACTTTTGAACAACCTAATATATTTTTTATACTTTTGAACGTCTCAATATATATTTATACTTTTGAACATCTCAATATATTTTTATATATTTTGACTATGTAAATACATTTTTATACTTTTGAACATGTCAATATATTTTTGTGCTTTTGAACATCTCATTATATTTTTATACTTTTTAACATGTCAATATATCTTTTGTACTTTTGAACATCTCATTATATTGTTTATACTTTTGAACATCTCATTATATTTTTTATACTTTTGAACATCTCAATATATTTTTTCACTTTTGAAAATCTCAATATATTTTTATACTTTTGAACATCTCAGTATATTTTTTATACTTTTAAACCTCTCATTATATTTGTTATACTTTTGAACATCTCAATATATTTTTATACTTTTGAACATCTCATGATATTTTTATACTTTTGAACATCTCAATATATTTGTCATACTTTTGAACATCTCAATATATTATACTTTTAAACATCTCAATATATTTTTTACTTTTGAATATCTCAATATATTTTTATATACTTTTGAACATCTCAATATATTTTTTATACTTTTGAGCATCTAATTATATTTCTTATACTTTTAAATATCTCAATATATTTTATACATTTAAACATCTCAATATATATTTTATACTTTTAAACATCTCAATATATTTTTTCTGCTTTTGAACATCTCAATATATTTTTTATACTTCGGAACATCTCAATATATTTTTTATACTTTTTAACATGTCAATATATCTTTTGTACTTTTGAACATCCTAATATATTTTTTATACTTTTGAATATCTCAATATATTTTTATACTTTTTAACATCTCTATATATTTTTATACTTTTGAACATCTCAATATATTTTTTATAATTTTTAACATCTCAATATATTTTTTATACTTTTGAACATCTCAATATATTTTTATACTTTTGAACATCTCAATATATATTTAGATATTTATTTTGAACATCTTTTATATATGTATATATATATATATATAGTTGTAATTATAATGTTTTGACGTATATATATGTGTGTGTGTGTGTTTAAAACGACATTATTTTGGTACAAACATAGTATATGTTCATACATACATAAAATTCGTAGTTTAATGGCTTATTTGATTATGATATTAATATAATTAATAATTTAAGAATTTCAGTATTTGAGTTTATATCCGAGAACTCTTTCACCTGATTGTTGGTGCGAAATGGCTTTTAAACCTCTAGCCAGAAATACTAAAGAATACATAGATAATGATAACATTGAATGAAACAAACGACTTCAATTATTTCCAGCACGTTCTTTTATATTCATTCTCTCTTCTTTTCTTTCTCTCCGTCTGTCTCTCTTTCTCCGTCTCTTGACTATGCCTTTAAAATCGATAAATCACATAAACATTTACTTTTATCAATTGTCTTCATTCAAACTTATCCCCCTTCGTTTTTACTTTAATTAGATGGACATACACACATACGTACATAGCGATATCTTCACATTAATCAGTAGTTAAAAATAATGACATATAAGAACATTGTGAGATAAAGAGATTAGTGGTTGATAGACAGACCAAAAGTATGATACGTATTAAAAGATAGATGTGTAGATAGGTATGTAGATAGATAGATACAGATAGATAGATAGATAGATAGATAGATAGATGAATAGATACATACATACATGCATGATGATTGCTGCATCTTTCCAGATGATCGCCGTCACATTGAGTTCTCCCAATCTTGTCGTCAATGCCATATCAGATGACTCTGCATTCCCGTCGCATATTTGCACATCTTGAAGCAGATGTGACATACAAATTGAGCAATTTTCATCGAGTTGACTTCCTCAGGAGGTTGAAGAATATTCCTATGAACAATCACATGTCTACTCAAATCAGCAGTTTGCTGCATGTTAAACAGATTGTTTGGTCCGGAATAATAGGTGCAAAGTTGACCTGAACAGGAGTTTTGTGCGATTTAAGATGGTCGGTGTAGCCAGTTTTTAACAAAAGCACTCGTTCACAAGTGTCGCATTTCTATCTCTGTCCGTCATGGTTAAGACCATCAATTAAACCTTTGCGAAACTCTCGCTTCAGATTGTTATGAGACTGCTTTTTTCTCTAGAGCATCACAACTTTCACGTACAAGCTTTCGCCACCGGCCTTTGAAGAGTAAGTTCTTCCCATGTGTCGATGTCGATTTGTAAGACTTTCAAATTATTCTTTGTAGAGTTCCTGAAACTCTTCCTAGGCTTGTGTTGAGGGCTCTTGCCATTTTCCAGCTCCCCGTAAAAATTTGTTTTGGCAGCCTACAATCTTTCATTCGAACCAAGTAGCCCACCTAGCGCATCTGATTACAAGGGTCTCGACACTAGAGAAACATGCTCTCACAAGGACTTCAGTATCGGGTACTTGTGCTTGCCACTTGATGTTTAAGATATGTCTCAAGCATTTTTGGTGAAATGGTTCAAGCTATTTAATGTGCCTTTGATGCAATGTCCATGTCTCCGATGAATGCAACAGTTTGGTTAGCACACATGTCTTGTAAACGCAGATCTTAGTCCTGTCTGTGATGCCACGATCAGACCACACTCTCTTCTTTAACCTTCCAAAAGCTACAGATGTCTTCTGAATTCGCCTGTGGATTTCAGTGTCGAGACAGCCACCCCTCGACAGAGAACTACCAAGGTACACAAATGAATCAACTACACCCAGTCTAGCATCACAGACCATGATGTTCGCCTCCATTATGATTGGCCCGGTGCACGAGTGAACGTCACCTTTGTTTTAGGCAGACTGATCCTCAGATCAAAGGCAGTGCAGGAGTCAGCAAAGCTATCCATTATATGCTGCATATCAGTCTCAGTGTGCGACAAAAAAATCAGCATCGTCTGCATACAGTAACTCCTTGACCAAGACATGATGCAATTTGGTTCTGGCATTAAATCTTCTAAGATAAAAACTGCGACCTGTGGTTCGAAACTTTAACATAACACCCCTATCGCAATCTCGAAACGTATGAGCAAGTATAGCAGCAAAATATATAAAGAAAAGAGTATGGGCAGAAATATCACCTTGTTTGACACCATTGTTAACTGGGATTTTATCAGACAATTTTCCGTTAAACGAGACTCGAGCTTTCATGTCCCTGTGCAGTTCCTTGAATATTTTAACAAAGGTTGGAGGACCCCCTACTTTCTCTAAGATTAACCAGAGAGCATCCCTGTTAAAGGTGTCAAATGCTTTGGTTAGATCCACAAACACTTGATACAGTGGTATCTGTTGTTCAATGTATTTCTTCTGGACTTGCCGGGCTGAAAAAATCATATACATAGTTCCTCTGCCAGACCTAAGGTCACTTTGTGACTCTGGAATAGCATTAGGACAAACATCCTCCAGTAACCTGTTTAATAAAAGTCGAGCGAGAACTTTCCCAGCAGTTTCCAAAAGCTTCCACGGTAGTGGTCACAAACATTTTTCTGTCCCTTTCCTTTAAACAGGATCACTAAGACACAATCAATCCAATCCTGTGGAACAGGAGTACCTTCCTAGATTTCCTTAAGAAAACCAAGGATAGCATAAGCAGTATTCACACCTCCAATCCTAAGAAGTTCCACCGAAACACCATCCAAACCAGGTACCTCGCCACTGCTGGTTTGTGGCAGAGCCAACTGCACCTCAATCAGATTAGGCAAACGATCCATTTTGAATATGATATCACATTGTGGTAGGCTATCAATTGCATCAGTATCTACTGCTGAGGGATTGTGAAACACATCATTAAAGTGCTCTTGCCATCTTTTCAAGATATTTTCTGGATCCTTAATGACAATAGAACCATCTTTCGACGTCAGGAGAGATATTGAAGAGGTAGGAGTCCATAAAATTCCTTCATACAAACATACATGCATACATACATATATACATAAATGGATAGCGACAGAAAGCTAAAGAAGAGTGATAGCCATACATAAACACTAACACACATACACACACATACACACGCTTTTTCTTTTAAGTTTTAGTTGAAGAACTGTTTTTCTGACAATAAAATGTCCTGCAACATATGAAATCCGGTTTAATTCCGTGAGGGATGTATTATTGAGGAGCAATGTTAACTTTTTTTTTTTGCAATGTTAACTTCTTTTTTTTTCTTTTTTTTTTTTGCAATGTTAACCTTTTTTTTTTTTTTTTGCAATGTTAACCTTTTTTTTTTTTTTGCTTCCCCGGTGGTTTGGACATTTTTCACAACTGAGGGCTTTCCCGCAGTCCCATCCTCTGTACCTCCTCATGGTCTTACTAAGTTCTCTCTTAAGGCCAACTGCACATTATTAGGTTCCACCAATTCCTGAAATATTAGTCGTGGTAAATATGGCTTCTCGCTGGTAGTAACGAAAATTTGTTTGAAAATACATCATTGGAAATCAAAATAAAAAATTCTGCAAGAATTTCATACATATATATATATATATATATATATATATATATATATATATATGTGTGTGTGTGTGTCATTTTTAAATAACACACACACTTTAAAAATGAGAAGGATATACAATATCATTCCCACCTAGCATTTAGATAAAATTATTTTTGATATAAATAGTTCAATTTGTTCAGGTATAGCAAATTAGATAAACAAATTAATGTCATCTGGAAAAGTGATAAATTCTTCCACTAGCGGGGTTCAACTCAGTAGTAGAGGGTTTATTCAGTTAGCTTGCTTGGGCGTTTCAATCGTCCATCCGGATTTTGACTGCCTGTTTCAAAAGCTTCGTACGCTTACTTATTTCATGGCTTTCCTGTCTTAAGTCCAATATTAAATCCACTGCTTCTATTCAAAGCATGCAAAAGGTCAACAATATTTTTCCTTCAACTTATTTGACGTGTTTTCTTTACAAACAAATGTAATTTAGCACTGTTCAGTTAAAAACAAAACTGATTTAAATATAATTATACAATCTATCTATTTATCTATCTATCTCTATCTCTATCTCTATATATCTATATATCTATACATATATATATATATATATATATAAGCTGGATATCTCTGTGTGTCTGGTCACGAATAGGCTCTTATATGGTTGACTATTATAGAAAACTGATCACATATAATGATAGAAGATGTATCGAGACACAGGAATGGTTATGTTTGATCTGGCATAATGATGATTCATTCAAATTGTGGGGTTAGCGGACGCGCCTGGTCCACAAAGTATGGAAATAAAAAAATTAAAAATTAAAAAAAAAACGTTTACAAGCGTTTTTTTATATAGACGTACATAATAATACTTTGATAAGTATGTTTTAACTTAAATAGGGATCGTATAATAAAATTCTGGGGTCTTCGTTCGCGCCTGGTCTCCATAGAATGTAAATAGCCACAAACTTTAATAAAGACTTTTCATATCTATCTGCGGAGGTATACTTTGATAATTATGTTTCAGTTTGAAGAAATATGGTATATTAAAATTCTGAGATGTTCGTTCGCGCCTGACCTCCATAGAATGGAAATATGTCACAAAGTTGAACAAGGTTTTTTTAATATAGATCCACAGAATATTGTGATAAGTGTTTAAGTGTGAACAGGTATGGTATAATAAATTATGGGGTTTATCTATTTTATTTTTACTTTCATCATATTTTGCTTTGGTTTTGATACCCTCAAATTCGAAGCTATCACTTTACAACCCTTCCTTTTCATAACCTATCATACTTTCATAAATCAGAGTCCATTTTCTGTAGGCTGTTTTTGAACCCAGTCAACGACGAGTACTTTTGCTAGTATATATATATATATATATATATATATATATATATATATATATATATATATATATATATATATATATATATATATATATAAACTCCAATCGTCTTACTTTCTTGGGCGTTTATATGATTTGTGACTTCCGGTTTCAAAAAATGTGTCTGCTTACCTATTTCATAGCTGTCCTGTCTTTAATCCGATATTAAAAGCTACTACTGCATACACAAGCATACACAAGGTAAACAAAATTTTTAAACTTATTTTAACGTGTTTTCCGTACAAATATATGTAAGTTAATACTGCTGAGTTAAAATAAAAACTGATTTAAATATAAATATACAATATATAATCATAAACATATTTATGACCATATTTACTCCATATAGTAATGCTCCTTTGGATTCTGACGATTTATTTTTATTTTATTTATTTATTTTTATTTTTTTTTGCCTTAAAAATATTTTCTCTTCAAGGAAGGAGGAGGTGGAAACTTGGTTTTACTAGTGCTTTTAGTAGGGCCTCCTTAATTTTTATTAGTGCTTGCAGTAGTGCTCTGGAGGCTTCTTGAGTTTTATTTTTTTTCATACATCATATATATAATGTTTTCTCAAGACAATGAAAGACATCATAATCTCAAAATCACTTTTTTATTTTGGACATTTTCTATCTTACTTTTTAAGGCCCAACGGGTAGGCTAAATAAAAAAAAATAATGAAGTTTCTCAAAGTGAAAAGTCGCTAAAGAAAATAAATAAATAAAAATAATAGCAGGGGTGCTGAAGGAGCCAGCGTCAAATCGGGGCTGTAAATCGGTTCTGCAAATGGCGGATCGATTTACTAGAACGTTGTATGTGAAACTGAACCCCTTTCCAAATCTTTAAATATTGATTTTTTTTTTCACAAAACAAATGTTTTCTACTGTAAAGAAAACTGCTTGATCAATTTTCATATTAAAAAGAAACTATTTTGGGTTCTTTACGACCCAACCCAGCGTACTCCTAAAAAGACATCAAAGTCTAACTTTTTTATTTATTTTATTTATTTATTTTTGTTTTGTATTTTTTTTTTTTCACTAATACGTTTCAATGGGTTTTAAAGATAATATAAAAGATTTTTTTTCTTTTTAGTAATTAAAACTTAACATTTTAGCGTGCAGGATCTCTTTCTATATAAATTTAACGTAAAATGAGGGTCACTTTTTGGTGACGTAACGGGATATGTAATTGTTAGCATTTCTTTCAGGTTTGGTGGCGGAGGTTGAGGCAGAAACCGAAAATGGGGTAAGGGTGGGGTCATAAGTTCCAAACATTTTTAAAATACTTAGAAACACTTCATAACGTGTAGGGGGTTCGTTTTATTTAAGTTTTGTTTTGAAAATGTCTCACCGTGAAATATTACTTAATCAGATAATTATTATTTTCTGAGTTTTTTAAGGCTGTTAGCACAAAAATCTAGGGTGGAGCTATACAATGCACACTCTCTTTGTTTTTTTTTTTTTTTTTCGTTTTCTTTTTCAATTTTTTTTCAACGGATTACGATCCCTCTTACATAAAAGCTTTTTCATTTTATCTAAGAGCAATAATGTTAAGACCTTTATTATCCAATGTATTCCGTATCGTTTTTGCTGGTTGCCATGTTTGTTTTCATGCATTCAATTTTTACGCGTTTATACATTAATTCTGTATTACCCATTTGCAGTTTTATACATTAATTCTGTATACTCACTATTCAATAACTAGCTATTACACATACTGATCCAACGGGTCACGATAGTCTAGTATATATATATATATATATATATATAAGTGGCCTGGCAATGCCATAGGCGAGACAACCGGAGTAGCACAACTGAAGCTGCCTGCCAGGACACTATATATACAAATATAGGCAAGTTTGGGCTTATCTTATTGGTTTGAAAAAACAGGGTTTTTTTTAACTAAATCTAATAAGATTCTAACTATAGAATAGTATCATAATCTTCAAAAAGCCTGCAAATTTTCATGCAGTTTTGTCGCATAGATATGAGCATTTCAATATTCATTTTGGTTACGAGTATAGATATATCCATATCTATACTCTCATAAATTTGATGTTTGTTGTGTACTGATATTCATATTAAAAAACCTTTTTATTCTTTTTTTTTTGCAAAGGAGTCACCACTTATCAAGGCCCAAAGACCACTCGAGGATAAGAGTTAATGAGTGTACAGTGGTCAAGGGGAACATGTCATAGTCATCGTTAGTAGTGGAAATTTGGTAAATTGGATTACTTAATGGGATGACTCATCAAGAATTTGTTCACGCTGGACTTGAAGATAACCATATTGTAGTCAGTTGGAAAGCAGGAAAACGGAATAGAGTTCCACGGGCGTGCAGTTTTAAGAAAGACGCTTTGTTCAAGGAATTTACGTTTAGGTTTAGGCACAGATAGAGAGTGAGGAAAATTATTGATAGCGGTTTCAGTGTTTTTCGTGAAATTCACAAGAGGTAGAGAATCGGATCAGCGGTGAGATATTTACTGGAACGGTAGAACAGTCCCACCATTTTTCCAGCAACCCTGGCAAAAAATTTGATGTGCGTGTTCCATCTCATAACAGGAGTAAAGGTCAGACTTTAAAATTTGTCAAAACATAGAGGCTCCCCGTGACGAGAGTCATTCATTTCGATTGATACCTGACGGCGATCAAAGCGTTTATGATGGAAAGATAGAAGCTTGTTCTTTGATGCATTAAAATTAACTAGCTACCTCTTTCCCTATTGCACCATGTGGTCAAGATCAAAAGATAAAACTTGTTCGTTAACTGTCTTTGAAGTGTTGCCATAGATGGTAGTGCCATCAGCATAAATGCCTATAAATAATCTTAGGGTGTGATTTGGGAGATCATTGATGTAGATTAGGAAGAGAGTTGGGCCCAGGATGTGTAAAATATACACAGACACACAGCATTAATACTGTGAGCTTCTGATTTCTGCCCATCAACCACTACTCTTATGAACCCATCAGAGAGAAATGATTTAATAATTGAAAAGACATTTCCAGCTATACCGTAGCTAGAAATT
Source organism: Euprymna scolopes (assembly GCF_053919585.1). NCBI lineage: Eukaryota > Metazoa > Mollusca > Cephalopoda > Sepiida > Sepiolidae > Euprymna > Euprymna scolopes. Next base: position 111,242,467 of record NC_136492.1, on the reverse strand, counting down.
TTGGGGAATAGACCTTTATGCCATACCCTATCAAAGGCCTTTGATATGTTAAGGGCAATTGCTCTAGAAAGGAATCCTCCGTCGGAGCTTCTCTAATCCAATGGGACATAACTGTTAGCACATCTGCTGTAGATCAGGCAGGACGGAAGCCATATTGCATGTCACTGAGAAGGTTATTTTTTGTTGAGGTTGTTGACTACTTCTCTGTTTAACACAGATTCTAGCAATTTATTTATGACGCACAGGAGACTGATTGGTCTGTATTGAGAAGGACATGACCGATGTCCTGAATTTTTAAATACGAGACATACTTATGAGGTTTTCCAGGCTATTGGGAAGCATATCTTCTTAGAACAAGGCTTAAGTAGCTTTGTAAATGTGGGAGCTAGTTCTAGTTGATGCTTTTTGAGCACGATAATAAGAATTTATTTGAAAAGAAAATACTACTTTTTATATATGGGTCGTGAAATCTGCAAAAGATCTAGCAAAATTGCATGTTCTTTTAAACATTCTTTTTAATTCCCTATTAGGTTTTTCGGTTTTCTTTAGTTAACTATTATGTGTAATCATATTCATGCAGATATTTTACGTGATTTATACTTGCGTAATATTTTCGTAAAAAGTTTTTAGTAAACACAAACCTCTTTCTATATATATTTATGTATGCGTGTATATATTTGTTTACAACATTTTGCCTACCCAACTCCTCTGTCAGTTTTTAGTTTATAGGCATTAAACCTTATACGTAGGGTATTCCAACCCATGCGAAACTTTACATTTGGGTTTTAGCCGGAGAAATTCAGTGCAAAAGTGTAAAAAAAAAATTTTTTAAGTGGAATTTTTCAGGTGAACGCCATTACGAATATACATGCGTAACGTCATAGCTATTGATTCATGTTTCAATTTTTAGCCTCGCAAAAAAGAAGTCTCCATAGCTCAAGCATTAACGTCGTGAGCTAAACGTTTTGATTTCGATTCTCTGTGGTGGGGCATGAGTCATATTTTTAATTTTTTAAATCATTGCTATATATAATATGATAATAAAAATTAAAGCTACATTAATCAAATTATCATATTTAATTGTATTTTACGACCATGCAATGCCGAGAGGGACTGCTAGTATTATATATATATATATATATATATATATATATATATATATATATATATATATATATAGGGACTGCTAGTATTATATATATATATATATATATATATATATATATATATATATATATATATATATATATATATATATATATACTAGCATTTCAGCCCGTCATTGCCCGGGTGTTTGGATGTGTATGTTGAGCAAAAAAAAAGTAGTAGTAGGAAGGCAGGCTCGAACCCGTGCCGCGAAGGAGGAAAAGAACAGGAAAAAACATGACGTCTTTGCTGTTACGACCACCGCCAAACCGAAAATGACGTAGGTTTTAATTAAGGCTAGACAATCGAAAGGAGAGGATGACTTTCAAAAATATCGGCGACAAAAGCGACTCCCCTCTAGAAAAGTGCCCAGTTTAAGGTGAAGATATTAATGTTTTTAGCCCATTTTTCGATATTTGTCTTCTAAAAGGTCAAATTCTAAAAACAATACTGATCTTGTAAAAATCCGTCACCTCTGTCGAAAGTTTTAGGCTGACATACAAACATACATACATATATTTATATATTGGTAAGTAAAAATTTGCAACCCAAACCGATTAAAAAGCTTGCCCTATCTCTGAATACACTTTTCGTAAAATTTCAAATGTTTAACAAGAAATTGTCTGAGTAATTTGGTAGAGACCACAGAGGTCATTTTTTTTTAACTTTGACCCCTATTATGACCCCTTAACATTTATTGTTTTGCGCTTAAATCAAGTTATTAAGTTAGATCCACTTCCAAGGGACCTATATCTAAAATTTCAAGTGTTTAGACCCAAAATTATCGGAGGAGTTTGGTAGAATTCTCAAAGGTCAAATCGTTGAACTTTGACCCCTTAACAGCCAAAGTTCTGGCCGAAAACCGATCACATAGATTTCCCAAAATCTCAGTACCCTGTATATCAAATTTCGAGTCTGTAGACTGAAAATTGACAGAGTTATTACGAAGGAAAATGTACACAGACACAGAGACAGAGAGACAGAGAGACAGACACGTTCACTTTTATAGACATACTAACATTTCAGCCCGGCGTTGCTCGGGTGTTTGGAGGTGTATGCTGAGCAAAAAAAAAAGCGGTCAATTGTTTTTAACTTTGACCCCTATTATGCTCCCTAACATTTATTGTTTTGGGCTCAAATATAGTTATTAGGTTAGATCCATGTCCAAGGAACCTATACCTAAAATTTCAAGTGTTTAGGCCCCAAATTGTCGGAGGAGTTTGGTAGAATTCTCAAAGGTCAAATCGTTGAACTTTGAAACCTTAACAGACAAATTTCTGACCGAAAACCAATCACATCGATTTTCTCAAATCTCAGTACTCTGTATATCAAATTTCGAGTCTGTAGATTAAATTGACATTATTATTAGTTATTGCGTAGGGAAATGTATACAGACACACGGACAGACAGACAAACACACAGACACAGACGCGTTCATTTTATAGATAGATAGATAGATAGATAGATAGATAGATAGATAGATAGATAGATAGATAGATAGATACGATCTTTTATGTCCATTTTATAAGTTCGAAATTTCGGAGTCTATTGATCAGAATTTAACAAATGAAAGCTAAGGTAATAACCTGAATTGTGTAGTGGGCTATGTGACATTTGACCTAATGGTCGCAAATTAAAGGGGTCATCCATCATTCATAAGCTATTTTTTGGCATTTTTACAGTCATAAATTTTTTCAATCATAGTTATTTGTTTTCGTAGTTTTACATATGAATTACAAAATATCTGATATTTCCCCAAAACCTCTGGCCTTGTTGAAAGGGAGACTAAAATTTGCTGTTATGGTTTCAAATGATCTGAAATAAAGGCCAGAGGAGACTTGATTCCAAATATTTTTCATATGTTGTATCTCCTCTCTTTGTTTTTCATACATAAATAAATTCCACAGTGTATAAGGATTCTTTAATACTTGTGATATTCATAATCGTACCCTATTTCCAAAAGAGGGGAGATATAACATATGGGAAATATTTGGAATCAAGTCTCCCCTTTCTATTATTTCAGATCATTTGAAACAATACCAGCAACCTTTAGTCCCTTCACCATCAAGGCCAGATGCATTAGGGATATATATATATATATATATATATATATATATATATATATATAACTACTTCATTTACTCACATAAAATTAATATACGAAAGTATAGATTTATGCGTAAACTTAAAGTATTTACTTCAAAAGTTCTCAATACGTAGGTAGAGCTAGTTAGTAATTTATAAAATATATATGGCGATTAAGCTACACTGAATATTCGGCGTTTCATCCACTCTAGGATTCCTCAGGTTTATACGCGAATCCTGTGGTTGTTTATCGTTTTTATATGGTCCTCTTCTGTTGAGGATTTTAGTTAGCCAATCAGCTTTCTAGTATCCACCGCGCCCATTCCTATCAGCCAATGGGCATGCATTTTATCGAACAAAGGATATTCTTTAAAACTAGTTTAGTGGTTTAAGGCAGACATTTTCTCTTCTTTTTTTATATATAAATATACATATGTGTACATATATATATGCACATATATATATACATATATATATATATATACATATATGTGTGATCGTTTATGTATATTCATGTTTATTTCATTTATTTATTTGTTTATTTTCTATTGTTTTTGTTAGTTCTAAAACTATTTTGTATCGCTATCCTAGAGTAAATTTTATTTTGTGAACACAGTTATTTGCTATTTCTCTTCTACAGTTTAATAGATTTTGGGGTTCTTTAAAGTACAGGATAGCAAATTTTTCATGAAGACATAATTTACATGGGTCGTCTAAATGCCTACACGTGGTAGTTTGTCTTATTATTTTCCATTCGACTACCAGCGAATGTCCGCTTTCTTTGAGTTCCCAGTATTTATTCGCTAGTGTTGTTTTTATACGGTGTTTTTTATTGTTGAATGTACTTTTGTGGTCAGAGTATCGGGTTTTGAAATCTAAGGAAGTAATGCCTACGTAATATTTCTTGTTATTCGGGTTTTCTTTCGCAAATATTGTTGCCTGATAAACTACGCTTTTTGTTAGACATTTATTTTGAACTGGGCAAAGTGTGCGGTGTCTACAGTTGCATTTATCTTGTTCGTTATTAGTATTTTTATTTATGGTATGGTTGTTCTTGTCCGGGATTGGTTTGTTATTATTATTATTATTATTATTATTATTATTATTATTATTATTATTATTATTATTATTATTATTATTATTATTTCTGCTAGTGTTAGTTTTATTTTTGTCATGGTGTCTACTTTTTTTATTGTTTATTTTGTTGTTGTTTACATTGTTTTCATTTATTATTTTGTTATTATGTGCTTTAATTATCATCTCTAAATTTTAGCAATACCTGGTGTTTTGTTGCTTATATTTGATATCGATATTTTTGTATCCACTATTTTTTAGGGCTGTTTCGTAGATAATCGTTGACCTGTTAAATGCATTTTCATCGCTTGAGTTATTACTGAGTCTACTTACGATCGAGTTAGAAATGTGTTTTAATTATGATGATGGGTGATTGGACTTGGGATTTACGTAAATTGGAGTAGAGTTATCTTTTAAGTATGGTTCATATGTGTTTTTATCTAAGTTTAACGTGACGTCCAGGAAGTTTGTTATTTTTATGTTAGCTGATACGTCTGCATTTAGGCCTAATTTTTTCATTTCCTTGTGTATGATTTTCTTAAAGTTTTCTCCCTTGATTTTGTTGAAGTTTTTTTTTTATTATAGTTAGTCTGTCATCTCTATATAGGCCGATATCCGTAGTATCGAATATGTTTGTGAGGGTATATAGAATGAATAATCCCACAAGATCTGATGCCTCTGCAGATTCCCTGGCACCCATCGCCAAATCAAACGAATTTTTCATTTTAGTTTTTATCCATTGGTTATTGTTATTTATTAGAACTGATTTTCTAAATTTTTTAATGATGTTGATTTCTTCCGAGGATATATCAGTGTATGCCTCGGCAAATTCTAGGGCAATGTTAAAAAGTTCTTCGGATATCGAGGGATAAAAGTCTATGATGTCAAACTGTATAAACGTACATTTATCTTTGTTTTCTATATTTTTTAACCAGGTGATTGCTTCGGTAGTATTTGCCCACTGGTTTAGTTCTAGGTCATGTTTGATTTGTTTGTTTACTCTAGAAAGTATAGTTTTGCTAATTCTACCTATTTCTGGTTTAGTTGGGTTTATCAGGCGGATGCTGAGATTATTATTAAAATCCCACTTGTGGTCTTTAAGCAGAATGTATGCCTCTCTAGGTTTCAATTTGCCAACTTTATCGCTAATTTTTAGTTTATCGGTAATTTGTTTACTTTCAGTATTTGCTTTCAGTATTTATTATATCTATGTAGGCGCATTCGTTTGTGTCTAGTTTATTGTAGTGTTTTGTAATGTTTTCTGTGATTAGTTTGTTATATTCTTGCTTATCTACTTTATAAAAGTTTCTGGTTTTATCTGCTTTTACAAAGATTTCTTCCTCGTTGTTGCGGCCGTGACATCACCAACGTAATCGCCTTCTTTTACGTGATCCTGAACGTTATTCACGCCTCTCACTTGGTAACTTATTATATACGTATCTATACATATATATATATATTGAGTAAACAACTACATATATATATATACGATTATATCAAAGTCACTTTGTGCGTATGTGTGTGTGAGTTCATTTTTCAGACGTTCTGAAACAGCTATCTTTTTAAATATTTATACAAAAGTTATTTATATTTCTGACAGTGTTCTTATATATGTTTTGTACATAAAATCATCCGATAATTTTTGCGAAATCGAATAGATCTAATCTTAAAAATGTTCTATTATAGATAAAAGATTTTTATAGGGAAATATTTTATGCGACACCGGTGTAGTTTTCGCCGGTGTAACGTAAAATATTCCACTGTAAAAAAATTTCTTATTTATCTATCATAGAAGAAAAACTATTTTTAAGGTTGTGAAACCTAAATGTCAGCTGACGCGATATTGTAAACAAACACAAAAGTAATTTTATAAACGACATTTTCATTATTATTTTTTATTCATTTTTTTCGGATTATTCCACCAGGGAAATTATTTCACGTAATATACAATATTCAATAGATAGTTTGATTCTGTAAAAATGCATACGCAATCTGCATAAATTGTAATATCATGTTTAAGCGTATTGTACGACCGAGCAATGCCGAGTGTCCAGCTAGTATATATATATATATATATATATATATATATATATATATATATATATATACTTTGAAGTTTTTAACCTTTAAAACTATACAAAAAATATAATTTTTTATCATTCGTTAGAAAACCATCTAGTCAGTAAGTCATTCAATCACCTGCATCAGACGGCTCTAGAATTTACCATATTTATTTTTTTACAGGGATCATCAGTTATTTACCATGAAACACTGTTTCGGGGATTTAAACACAAAACAGCATATTACATCATGCCCCCCCAACAGTTTTGATCAAACACCACCTCCCTTAATCTTAGGAAGAAGACATGTTACAAGTATTTAATCTAATTTCCTATTCTTAATTGCATTATCTAACCTTTTCATGCTAGTAAAATGAATTTCTTACCTGTGTGATTCATCAATTTCGAAATTTTAAAATGGATATATTTTTTTAATTTTCAAGTCTTGTATTTATAAGATTAGGATTAATCCATTTAACTACTTATCACCCCCACTATGATTAGTATTTTGTAATATTTACATTCATATTTATTTAAAATTAAATGTGTAAAGGTTAAAAATATTTATACATGTATACATTTTTTTATAATGTAATTATAAATACATTTTATACATTACTAGTATAGTTTTGGATTTCCTTTATTAACATATTCTGGTTAATCTTAAACGATTCAAAAGCACCAGGATACCCACAAATGATTTCTTTAATTGTTTAAATATTTTAGTTTTATCCCCACCTTGTTTAACCATCCTTATTACTAAGTAGAAACTGGTGGTATAAAATCTATTAATTTTAAAGTAACGCGAGCTATTCTTAAAAACTTTGACATAATGGTTCCATAAAACATAAAAACAGGGCAGGTACTATCTTTGTGTGGCATACGTACTATTTGAAAGGGGAAAGCGTATATATATATATATGATTCCCGAAAGGATGAAGCCATGTCGGTGGGGCATTAGAATACGCCGACTGCCCCCCCTGCAGAGGGTAAAAGTCCCTCAATGGGGGGTCCTGAATATGACCTTAAACTATATCCAGTGGTGAGGCCCAGCTTGGGGAGTGTGGAGCCACCCTTTAATTACCATTGCTCCCAGGTCCACTCTGACCCGGAGTGGTAGTACCTGTTAGGGTCCCAACTATGGGTTGAATAGAAACCGACGTGAAAACAACAAATATATTCTATTAAAAAAAGTTTTCTTCAAAATCTTTGGATTCGGCATTAAATAACCCGAAAAGGGTTGATATGCCGTAAAACAAAAACAACAAACAACCAACCGAAAGGATGAAACACTAGTGTCTATAGGTATTTAATAATTATTATAGTAAAAATCATGTGTGTGTGTGTGTGTGTGTGTGTGTGTGTGTGTGTGTGTGTGTGTGTGTGTGTGGATAACCATTAAGTCCCATCCCCTCTATGGGTTAAGCACTTTTTAAATATACTATTTAAGCGTATTTAAGCAATTAAACGAAGCTCACTTTAGTTTGTTTGTAAACAAAGCGATGATTTCAGCACTGTGCGACGGGCATGTTGTTTATTTAATAGACACTTGAGGCGAAATACTTACGGGCACATTTCGTAGTCCAACTGTCAACACAACTGGGGAAAGGTGTATGTCTAGCCGAACTGAAACAGTGCTGTATGTGGATGACTATATATATATATATATATATATATATATATATATATATATGATAATTTATGTATATGTATGTTTATTTTATTTGTTTATTTTCTATTGTTATTGTTAGTTTTAAAATTGCTTTGTATCGCTATCCTAAAGTAATGTTTATCCTGTGAACACAGTTGTTCGCTATTTCTTTCCTACAGTTTAATAGATGTTGGGGTTCTTTTAAGTATAGGATCGCAATTTTTTCATGAAGGCATAATCTACATGGATCGTCTAGGTCTCTATATGTGTTTGCTTGTTTTACTATTTTCCATTCAACTATTGGCGAGCGTCCGCTTTCTTTAAGTTCCCAGTATTTGTTTGCTAGGGTTGTTTTCATTCGGTGTTTTTTTTGTTTTTTTTTATGTACTTTTGTGGTCATAATATCGGGTTTTGAAATCTAAGGAAGTCATACCCACGTAATGTTTCTTGTTATTCGGGTTTTCTTTCGCAAATATTCTGGCCTGGTAAACTACGCTTTTGGTTAGACATTTATTTTGAAGTGGGCAATGTGTGCGGCTTCTGCATTTGTATTTATCTTGTTCGTTATTAGTATTTTTTTTTAATTTCTAGTAAGGTTGTCGTTGTCCGGAGTTGGGTTATTATTATTATTATTATTATTATTATTATTATTATTATTATTATTATTATTATTATTATTATTTCTACTGGTGATATATATGTCCTTTGTGTTAGTTTTATTTTTTATCATGGTGCACAATTTTATTGTTTATTTTGTTGTTGTTTTCATAGTTTTTATTTAATATTTTGTTATTATGTGCTTTATATATCATCTAAATTTTCGCAGCAGCTGTAGGATCACTTAAGGTTATTTTTATTGAAAATGTTGTGTAAGGGATTCGTTGCGGGGAAGTGCTTTTCGATAAGATCTAGAAATTTCTTACCAAGTTTTGTTTTTAACATTTGATTGTATGGCGCCGTATACCAAATTATATTTCTTTTTCTTCTATTTTTAATTTTATTATAGTTATTTGTGTTTTGTTTCTTATATTTGATATCAAAATTTTTGTAACCACTATTTTTAGGGCTGTTTCATAGATATTGATTGATTTGTTAAATAAAATTTCATCGCTTGAGATATTGCTTAGTCTACTTACGATAGTGTTATGAATCTGTTTTCTAACTGATGGTGGGTGATTGAACTTAGGGTTTACGTATATTGGATTAGCGTTGTCTTTCAAGTAGGATTTATATTTGTTTGTTTTTTTTTTCTAAATTTAACGTGACGTCCAGGAAGTTTTTTATTTTTATGTTAACTATAACGTCTACTTTTAAGCCTAATTTTTTAAATTTCCTTGTGTATGATTTTCCTAAGTAACATATACAGTCATATATATATATATATATATAACTTTATATGTTACTTAGGAAAAGGATATATATATATATATATATATATATATATATATATATATATATATATATATATATATATATATATATATATATATACAGTGATGATCATATTTATTGGCACGGTAAAATAAAAGTTAAATTTTGTCTAATAAATTCTAAAAAAGGGATTCAATTAAAGAAAATAACAAAGTATATTATGTATTTTTAACTGGCCTTTCCGATGCAGCAATCGGATTTTAGAAAAAATAAATAACAAAGGAACAACAAACATAATTGCAAAAAACCCTTGTTCAAAATTATTGGCACGATTTATTTAATAATCAATTGTATAGCCTTTGGCCTTGATTACCTTCCTCAGTCGCTTTTCATAGTTTACAACCAAGTTGTTGCACTCTTCAGTAGTAATTTTAGCCCACTCTTCCTGACAATAATCCTCCAATTGAATAAGATTCTTAGGCTTCCTTTGCATTACCCTCAATTTTAATGTTCTCCATAAATTTTCAATTGGATTAAGGTCTGGACTTTGTGATGGCCACTCCAAAACATTAATATGATTGTCCTCAAGCCATTTCTTAGTCAGTTTAGCCGAATGCTTTGGGTCATTATCTTGCATGAACCACCAACGACGACCAAGTGAGAGCTCTTTAGCAGAGTCTTTCAGGTTTTCATTCAATATTTTAACATAATCTTCCTTTTTTATGCTACCTGTGACCTTAACAAGTCGCCCTGGTCCAGAGGCAGCAAAGGATCCCCAAAACATCAAACTGCCTCCACCGTGCTTCACTGTGGGTATGGTGTTCTTAGGCAGGAAAGCTTCGCCAGATTTTCTGTAAATATAAGACACTTTATTATGGCCAAATAACTCTATTTTCGTTTCGTCAGTCCATAGAACACGTTTCCAGAATGCAACATCTTTATCAATATGACGTTTTGCAAAGGCTAGCCTTGCTTTCAGGTGCATAGGCTTCAATAAGGGAGTCTTTCTCGGACGACATGCTTTTAAACCAGCTCTCTTCAAAACTCTACCAACTGTATGTCGAGATACATTCACTCCAGAGGTGCTCTGTTCATCAACAATCTCCCCAACAGAGATCCTTGGGTTTTGTTTTACTTGTCGAACAATTTTCCGTTCATCTCTTGGGGAAAGAATCCTTTTTCTCCCTCTACCCTCTAAACTCATAACGTGGCCTTGCGATTTGAACTTGTTTATTATGGCTCTAACAGTGGATTTGGGAAGGTTTAGCTTCTTTGAAATCTTATCATAGCCCTCCCCATTGGTATGGCATGCTACAACAAGCTTCCTGACGTCTTCGCTGTGTTCCTTAGTTTTAACCATGGCGATTGAAAATTATAATTCAGTCACTTATAATAGTTTAAATAAATCGCTATCTAAAAATTATCTGAAAAAAATTATTCACTGAATTAGCGTTAAACAAGCATAATATGGCTATAAAAAAGTTCAGAAAGCACGTAAACCGGAAATTGATTGATATTATACTGATACTAAAAGAAAAACAAAGCCGTGCCAATAATTTTGAACAAGGGTTTTTTGCAATTATGTTTGTTGTTCCTTTGTTATTTATTTTTTCTAAAATCCGATTGCTGCATCGGAAAGGCCAGTTAAAAATACATAATATACTTTGTTATTTTCTTTAATTTAATCCCTTTTTTAGAATTTATTAGACAAAATTTAACTTTTATTTTACCGTGCCAATAAATATGATCATCACTGTATATATATATATATATATATATATATATATATATATATATATATATATATATATATATATATATATATATATATATATATGCACTGTAAGTGCGTGCTCATTGGCTGATTAGGAAGGATGCGGGGAAAACTAGAAAGTTGGTTGGCTAATTAAAAATACAATAAAAGGTGCGAATATAAAAAGCGAGACAACCACAAAATCCTCGCATAAGCCTGATGAATACTAGCGTGGATGAAACTCGTAATATTCTGTGTAGTTTAATTGCCATATATACTTTATAACTTACTACTATATATATATATATATATATATATATATATATATATATATATATATATATATATATATATATATCGGTCGAAACGGTGAGTTAGGTCACGCGAGATTAACGTGAATCCCGCGTGACCTAACGCACCGTTCCGAGATTTTAAAAACTACCGTAAAAACAACAAATGGACTTCTACTTTCTGATTCTCTGTCCCAACAACACCATGACAAAAAAAGAAAGAAACACATACTGAAGATGAGACTTTGTCTCGAAATATATTTATGAATTTAAACATAATTTTCAAACAAAATTAATGTCTGCTTATTTTGTAATAATGCGTTGTTTTTGTTTTCAAACGTATATAATACATATTTATTATATATATATATATATATATATATATATATATATATATATATATATATATATATATATAATGGTTAATGTTTATTCCTTGGAAGTATTTACCCATTAAAATTTTGGGGGAATTATAATTATGAATTTTCTCTAACATAAAAGACTGTAAGGCCCCCGCGTTACTTTAACGTTTCTTTATAGTCAAAGCAACAATCTTTAGATGAAAAGTAAAAAAAAAAAAAAAAACCTTTTCCCTCTTCACATGCTTAAACATTATGAATCATGAACACTTCTGCAAATAATTGAAAAAATTGATATTACAGGATTTATATTTCAATCAACGCACACACATTCACACACAAACACAAGTCAGTTTTATTCATATGAATGAATTTTGAAATATGCAAATTTGTCTGATGAAGATAAGGAGAGACGAAAGAGATCGATGGGAGGCGAAAGAGAAGAAATGAGTAAATATGGCTGTTGAGGAAGCTTTCTCTTGCCCCTAGACCAAAAACCTCAAGGTCTTAATCTATTGTTATAATAAACTGGTATGGAACCAATTATAGGTTAGGCAATGTTTGCCGTTAACATCATTGACGTAGCTGGGGGCGCTGTGATTCAAGATGGCGGCTGTTAATCACGTGTCTAATGAAAAATGCCAAAAGCGTTATGCGATATATATTGTTACGAGACTCCTACAAATTTCCACATAATTCCATTTTCTAGTTCTTCTTCCTCCCCGTTATCTCATCGAGTTTTCCTATCGATGGAATATTCGTTAGCTGAACCCGGCCCTAATCACCACGTTCATTATTTTTCTCACCGCGTGCGGCAGAGCAAAAATTAGCTTGCACCTGATTTGTTATAAAAACTGATAAAAAAAAATTATTAATTTTTTCCTTTCCTTTCTCTACTTCTTAATATTAATCAGTTGTGCAGATGATCACCTGGAGGTATCATTGGTTTTATGGAAAGAACTAAACGCAATATTTAACAAGAAGATCCGCCATTTCAGATTTGCTGACAAGCTAAGATTAGCCACTCATTGGCGATGGCAAATCCCGCCTTATAATTGCACTGGTCAAAAGCAGCTGAGGATGTTTTATTATTAAATAGTAAGAAGGGATCTGTTCGTAAGACGCGTCCGTTCAGTCTGTGCGTTTAGTGATGAAAAGGTTGGTTTAAACTGAAGTTTGGCAGAGAGACGGACAACCATCGATGTACGAAAGTAACTTTAAAATGCCTGTTTATAAACTTTGCCTGACAGACAGATGAAAATACTATTTAATCCATAAAGTTCGATAGTATATAATTTTTTTTACTTTTTAGCTGCAACTGTGTGTAATGCCTAGAAATGGGTTGGAGTGCACATATTGAAAAAAAAAGTTTTCTATTTGATGTAGAAAGCGAAATATTGACTTCCTCATCAATACAACACTGGATAGATGTTATACGTTTTAGATATATTTTTTTTTACATGAGGGTCACCACTTATCAAGGCCCGAAGGCCACTCAGGGATAAGGGTTATTGCGTGTACAGTAATCAATGAGATAGTATTGTAGTAATCATTAGTATTGGGGGTTTTGATAGAGTGTCTTACTTAAGGGGGCGGTTTGTCAGGAGTTTTTTTTTATGTTGGACTTGAAGACGTCCAAGTTGTAGTCAGGTGGGAAACAGGCAAGCGGCAGAGAGTTCCACTGGCGTGCAGTTCTAAGAAAGAAGCTTTGCTCATGGAATCTACGTTTGGATTTAGACAGATAAAGAGTGGGGAAAATTATTGACAGTAGTTTCAGCCAGACGGGTGTTTCTCGTGAAAGATTGGCGATTGGAGCTCAGACGAGCACCTGCCATGGAAATAGCGATAAAACAAAGACAGGCTTGCAGCGTCTCTTCTGTGTGAGAGAGGTTGCAGGGAAGAGAAAAGGGCATCCCCCACTAAACCACGAAGTCTATTTTGTACTCTGTCAAGGCAGGATAGGCTGTTTTAGCAGCTTCTGCCCAGATGTGGCAGCAGTACTCCATCCTTGGACGTACTTGGCTTTTTGTAAAGATATAGAATTGCATCAGCAGTGAGATATCTCCTTGAGCGGTAGAAGGATCCCACCATTTTCCCAGTGAGAAGAGGCTATACATTTAAGATAAAATTTATGCATTACGGTAAGAAGCAAAGCAGTTCAAATAAAGCTTTAATCTTTGCATTTTGACAATGAGCTAGTAGCTTACTATTGCAAGGCTCATCTTTATAAGTTCATACATCATCAAACAAGTAGAAGCAAATTTTACTAGTGAGTCGATGAGGAAAAATATGAACTAGAGTTTTTGTCCGCTAAAAACGTGCAAATGTTAAAGCTCGTTGGCTTAGAATCGGTGTTTTATTCCAAATTGATGGTTAAAATAATTTTTTTTTAAATTAATAGTTAAAATAAAAAAAAATTTAATTGATAGTTAAAATAAAAAATTTTAAAATTGATAGTTAAAATAAAACATAAAATTTGTGCATTAAATACTAATTCAATTAATCCAAAAGTTCTAGAGTAAATATAGTATCGTGGTGACTAATCCTATTAATCCCTACCTCCACATTATATATATATATATATATATATATATATATATATATATATATATATATATATATATATATATATATATATAATGTATGTATGTTTACTTTGTTTTGCTCTAGTCCCTATTTACTTGCTCGTATTTTATACGGGGAAAATTTTGTTCCGCAAACATGAACATTCTTTATTTGGACAATTTATTTTGAAATATCCCATTTTAGAAAGATTGCCTCTTTCTTTGATTGAGGATAGATCAAATACTGCTCTTTTAATTATTCCAGTTTCACCCCAAACAAGGCACAATGCCACTTTGAAGTAGAGGACGACTATCAGGGACATAAGTTGCAGGGATACTATGTAGGGAGTTGAGCAGCAAGATGTCTGTTCACATTACATTTGAACTTCTGCATGTCAGTACAGTTAGGAAAGCAGGAACCCGGACGGAAGTTCCAAAGTCTAGCAGGTCTGTGGAAGAAACTATAAGAGTAGAAGGCTTTCTTACAGTTAGGGATCTCTACTGTGTAGGGGTGGGATTTAGCTGGTTGTCGGGTTACGCTTCAGGCATAAGAGAGAGAGAGCCCACCTTCCTTGCAGCGTGCCATGCAATGCTCTTAATGTATCTGTTCCAACTCATCTTCCATGTAAACGTTAAGCCCAGGACTTTGAAAGAAGTACTTTCAGGTAATGTATCTTTACCCCTAGCTATTTGTGGTTGAGACAGTTTCTTGTAATTATTAAAGGAAACAAGCTTAGTCTTGGCAGTATTAAAAGTGACCATCCATTTTTGTCCCTTATTTAAGAAGGGTTTAATTATGTAAAGTGTTCGTCCAGTGATACCGTATGATCTGATTTTACTAAGAAGACCATCGGGCCATGCTCTGTCAAAAGCCTTAGATATATCTAGGGCTCCCGCTGTACCCCTCTCCCGATTTGCCCAGTGTATGGTATATACGTTCAGAGATTACAATTAGGATATCTGCTATAGAACGGGCTTGCCTAAATCCATACTGTTCGTCGGTCAGAAGTTTCGCGGCTGTAAGGTGATGGACTAGAGCTTGGTTGATTTTGGACTCAAATATTTTGGGGCAGAAAGAGGGAGAAGGCTAATGGGGCGATAATTTAATGGATCAGCTCTTTTGCCAGAATTATTGTAAACTGGATTTACAGAAGCAGTTTGTCAGCCTTCAGGAAAGCAAGGTTCGTTAAGGCATTTGTTATAAAGTTTGGAGAGAAATGGAGCAACCTCAGCGGAGCAATTTTTAATAGCACAACCGGGATGAGATTGGGTCCACATGCTTTTGAGATGTCTAGATTTTTTTTATATCATGCACTTGAGAAGGGGTGATTTTCAGATCATCTAGTGTGGCGTCTGTCCGCAAAGAAAAGTCAGGGATGGAGTGGTTTGCTGAGTCCAATTTGGAGTTTGAGGCAAATCAACTGGAAAGCATGTTAGCCTTCTCGGTTGCCATGCAAACAAACTCATGATTGTTGGATAGTGAGGGATTATAGATTGCCCATTATTTACTACAATGTTTTAGATTTTCCAGAAATCACGAGTTCCTAATTTCTGTGTTTCGATGCGCTTTCTGGTAGTTTCGATATTCTCTCTTATCTATCGCTATTTCTTTCTTGCAATTACTTCTAGCTTTTGTAAACATTTGTCTGTTTGTACTGAACTTATGTCAGTTAAATCTGCGGTATGCATGCTGCCTTTGAGCAATTGCAGCTGCACAAGTAGAAGTAACCCATTGGGGAGAGTGCCATTTGCTATAGAATTTCCGCGTGGGAACATGTGCTTTAATTGCATTTTGAACCAATCAGTGGTCTCATGTGCGCACTGTTCAGCGGGAAGAGAAAGTCTATTTCCCTTTGTGGCATCTCTGATGAGGTCCCTGATCGCTTCTTATAATACCTTGTTGTTTTGAGCAATGGCTTTTCATACTACGCTTTAATCTTAGTTACATTCATATCTATCCAATTATAAACACAATGTCATCATTTACGACGGATGATATACTCCAGTGAATTTGTACGCGGTGTTCGATTTTAAACGATTATGATTGAGAAACATATTGAATCTCAAAAACCTCTTGCTATGAGTATTATAAATTTTTCTCATGAATTTCACAGCATTCGCCGGCCATCACCCTGGAATATCTTACACGAGTATCATCTGCCAGAAATGTTATAAATACAATAAAGCAAAGTTATGCATATTCCAAATTTTGTATACAAACAGAAAATGGTTGCAGAAATTGGTTTGTGATGACCATTGGAGTATGTGAGGAATGCTTACCATAGCCATTGATTGGCTATTATAAAAAGCAACCAAGGATCAAGGTATAACATGGGTTAATGAGCATAAACTTCCTGGTGTAGACTTTGCAGAAAATATTGTGGTATTGATAGTAAATACCACTTGCCTACACAAGTATTTGTCAACAAGGCCCAAGCTGAAGCAGGGAATATTGGTCTCTATATCAATTTTATGACGCTTCACAAAGAAATAAAGTGGTTTGTAGGAGTAAGATAGGTAAAATATCAGTAGTATTTAACTAACTCTACACGGTGTAGAGAAATAAAATTTTATTTCTCTACACGATGTAGAGAAATAAAATTTTACTCTCGCATCTAAATAAAGATTTTTAATAGAAGCAACATCTTGTCCATACTATTATATGAAAGTTCAAAATGGGTTGTTTGATTTCAAGTGCCTTAGAAGATTCAAGAGATCACATGGAACGTTCGAATTATTAACCAAATATTAGGGATCGCACTAGTCAGCCGGTAGTATCGTCAATAATCTTCAAACGATTTTTGGGCTAGCTGACATACCCTAATATTGACCTCAGAGAGAATTGCAAACCAAAAGTTCTAATTATGGAAAAGAAGTTGAAGACTAAAAATGAACTGGAAGCAGACAATCGAATAACATTTGATTGCAACGAGAAAAAACAGGGGGGATGCTGTACTTATGACCTTAAAAAACAGGGGGATGCTGTACTTCTGACCTTAGATCGAAAACGATAGCATACAATGATTGCTTCGTGTGTTGCAAGACACGTGAGTTTCGTAAGTTTTGGTTTAAGCATGTTCTCTATTAAAGATCGAATGGTCGCGCGGGATTGATACAGCTGGACACTGGATGTTTACGTTATTTCTTTTGTCGGGTTTAGTTTCTCTTATCTGCCATGTACAATTCTGAAACTAAGTGCAGGCTTGAATACGCCTTTTGTTCGGGTATGATTTCTTCAGAAGTACGCAGCAGTTAAATGCTGCTTAGGAATCTACAAATATATGCGGTATCTTACCTATGTAATAGCATCAACCTCTGGTACTGACCTTCACTCCTGATCTGAAATGTACACATATATCAAATTTGTTGCCAAAATCGCTGGAAAAATAGTTGGATCACTCTATCGCTCCAGTAGGTATCTCACTGCCGATAAGAGCCAGGTACGCTCTAAAATAGAGTACTGTTGCTACATCTGGACAGGAGCTTCTCGCCGTGCCCTATCAAGCCTTACTAGAGTTCAAAACCGGCTTCGGGATCTAAATCGTGATGGCTTTTTCTCTTCCCCGCAACTTCTTTCCCACAAAAGAGACGTTGCAAGCCTGTCTCTGCTGTATCATTCGTTTTCATGGCAAGTGCTCGACTGAAATCCAATCTATAGTCCTCCCTTATGTAACTTTAACAAATACACTCGACTAACTACAACCATTATATACGATTTTCCCCACTCCTTATCTATGCATTAATTTAAACACAGATTAAATAAACAAAGTTTCTTTCCCAGGACTTCCCGCCAGTAGAACACTGTTCCACTGGCCTGCTTCCCAGTTGAATACAACATGGTAGCCTCCAAATCCAATGTAAATAAGTTCCTTTTGAGCCGTCCCCATAAATAATCAAATTCTATCCAATTTACACCATTAACGATTTTTACACTAATACCTTATATTCATTAACAGTTATCCTTGATGAGTCTTCGGGTCTTGATAAGTGAGGGCTTTCTTGTAAAAAAAAAACAGTGTGAACCTTTATATGCACACTATACAAAAAATAGAAAACGTATTCGACAATAACGTTGGCTGACTCATTGTTTATGCAATATTTAATAGAATAGAAATTATACCTAGATTGATCGCATAATACGAACTTTAAAAACATTAAGGTTTATATTTGTATTTTATCTTTTTTAAACTTTCTATGTTAAATATGAAACCTGTACATTGTTGTGCCTTTTAGCTTTTCTGCATTGTTTTCTAATGATTAATATTCTAAAATAGATTAGAGAAACGAAATGCCGTATTTCCGTCTGTTGGCAAAATGTCAGAAATTTCCAACGATACGCTTACGAATCTCATATTTTCGAATGCCGTATTATCCCGAGCGGACTATGGTAAGAATAAGTGATGCAATGTTCATACCTTTGAGGTTACCGGAGACAAATTTGTGCGTGACAGAGATTTTTTAAAAATACGTTAGTTTTTTTTTTTTAATTCTTACTTCTGGTTAATATAGTAAATCTAGGTCAAACAGGCAGTCAGCTGCTGATTACATTTTATTTTTTCTGTCTTACTTTTCACCATTTGCTAAAGAGAGGCAGAAAAAGGAAAAGAGGGAAAGCGACAGTCAAAAGAGTAAAAAGTAGACTTTGACTTATTAGAAAGTTTTTACCTACTATAAAATTTTCTAATGTTAATATGTTGGTAGTTGACAGTATATTTGATTTAGTTCAGTCGTTAGAAAGTCGTTAGAGAGTGGTTAACCTCAATATTGCTTTCAGAAATTATACTTTTAAAGAGGAAATATTTTTTACGAAATATTTTAATAGCAATGTTTACAATTCGGGACATAAACACCCGACTAGCTACAATAATTATAAGCAATATTCTTTATTCTTTATCTGTGCGTAAAACTAAGCGAAAATCCCATGAGTAAAGTTTCTTTCCTAGAACTGCACGTCTGTGGAACACATTACCGCGGAGCTGCTTTATAACTGACTATAAAAAAGTTTGTTTTCAAGTCCAACGTGAACGAGTTCTTTATGGGTTATCCTCTAAAATAAATTACCTTATGCAATTTTCTCCATCGCGGTACCCATTAACCCTTATCTTTGAGTGTCCGGGCCTTGATAACCGTTGACTATTTGGTAAAATAAAATAAAAAATTATAGCAAGTGCAGACACCATGATAGATTTTCAAAATGTTGTTCGTGTCTAAATTAACGGATGGAAGGTAATTTTATTTTTATAACTCAAAATGTTGAAAGATAGCATATTTGCAAATGGTTATTATGTTTGAAAACAAGGTGTGATTTTTTTTTTCAAACAAAAACAACGAACAACGTTATAGTTCTACTAATAAAAACGATTCCATGTACAGTTCTTCAATACTATTGAATAAACAACAACTAAAGGTAATAGTTATACCGAACTTTGCCAAAATCATCTCTCCCACCTTAGTCGTTGGGGTGGGGGTTAGAGGGTTGGTAATACTGGCTCTGGGTAGACCGATGGATCGAAATTGATATTTAACGGAACTTCATTTATAGATATGTTCACTTTTATTGAAAAAAAAAGTGTTTCTCGTCAAAAGGATGGAAAACTGCAGAAAGTTAAATGAAACTTCACCGCCTTCGTCGGCGAGGATGCGCTCTTCAATGGAGAGACGGAATATTAACGAGGTACGCCATGTTAACCTTTCGAAGAGCGCCGTAGTAATTTCTGAAAGAATCTTAACTCATTGAATGTCAAAGTCTATTGAAACGAAAAGCGACGCACAATTCGTGATTTCTTTTTCTTGAGCTGCGCAGAATGTGATGTTCTCAGTACAAAAAAGGGAACTTTTTTTTTAACAAAAACAACACTGCTTGAAATGTCTTTTTCTTCTTTCTTATAGTGCAATGGAGTTATAAAACTCGGTCATCAAATAGTGAATAATTTGATTGAAATATAAACTTAACAGATTCTGTACTAATATATATATATATATATATATATATATATATATATATATATATATATATATATATATATATATGTATATATATATATATATATATAAAAGTGATAATATGTGTGAGGAGAATGTGTGTGTATATACTCAACAAATTTTTGATCTACAGACTTGCAATTTGGTGTATAGGATAATCAGATGTGTAGAAACGCGTTAATTCGGAAAAAGGGCTGCTAAGTGATCAAAATTAAAATATTTATACTTGGGAGTCATCGGATTTTTATCTGTTTTCAACTGTTTCACGAATGCGTTTAGGTCTTGGTGTCGATCTCAGCTCGAGTATTTTTTTTACTTACAAGGCGTTAACTGCTTTTAAAAAATATAACACCCGCATGCACATATCTCATTCCTGTATTAATTAAAATAAAATATTTATGCGTATTTTACGACCGGGCAACGCCAGGCGGCTTGCTAGTATATAGATATATATATATATATATATATATGATTAAAAATAAAATAAAAATACTAGCGATCGTTGACGTTATGTTGTTTTGAATAAAGAAAAATCGAATGAATCACCATTTTATAAATTCATTCGGTTTTTCTTTTTTCGAAGCAACATATGTGTGTGTGTGTGTGTTGTGTGTGCGTGCGTGCGTGTGTGCGTGCGTGCGTGCGTGCTTGTGATAAAGAAAGAATGAGAAACAAATAAACACAGAAGCAAATCACTCATCGATAGATTGACCGGTTTCCTTCGGATTAATAAACATCTTCAGAAAAAAGAAGAGTTGAAATTTCAATCTTCATTATTTAGTCGTTTATGAATCAGAATGGAGCCGATAAATCTATCGTTTGGTGATTTCTTTTTGTGTTCACTTGTTTTTCCTATTTATCTTTCTTATATATCCTGTCTCAACGACATTTCATTTTTTTTTAATTCCATTTTCGTCCCAAACAAGGCACAGAGCCACTTTGATATAGGGGGTTACTATCGGGGACATAAGTTGCAGATATACTATGTAGGGAGTTCAGCAGCGAGATATATGTTCACATTACATTTGAACTTCTGAATGTTAGTACAGTTGGGAATGCAGGAACTCGGAAGGGAGTTCCAAAGTCTAGAATTTCTGTCCCTATTTTTTTGTCTGCTTTTTTATAGTTGCTTTTTTTTGCAACACATCTTAAACTAAATTTTAAACAATAGACTTTTACGAAAAATAGCATAAGATTTTATAAATCCATTTTAGACTCGTGAGGAAACATGTTTCTCTTTCATATTAAGACTATTTGCTTCATGTGTATTGGATAATGTTTTATTTGCGTCTCGTCTATTTGCAGTGAATTTTCTACACACATTTTGTATTATTCTCGACTGTTACTCGTATGCGGTTTCATCCGATGTAACCTCCGGCCTTCTTCAGGTTTATCTTATAGAACTCAGAGTCTTTCTTTCTACACATACATTATGGCTTTTGCTTGGGGTTACCAAATCTTTGAACTCTTAAATAAAACAAAACGTGCTTCACGACAAACGCTTTGGGTCGTTTGAGTCAGCATGTAGATAATTTATCATTTATACAAAGATTTTACTGATTCGAATTATTTTATATGAATTTTTTGTCAACGTTTGTATATTTTATATTTTCGTTTTGTATATATTAGTCCACTTACTGCATGCTCATGCTTGAAATTAATTCTAGTAAAACACGTAACAAGATTTATTTACGATAATATTGCATTATATATATATATATATATATATATATATATATATATATATATATATATATATATATATATATATATGGTTATGAAAATGGGAAATAAGTTATACAGAATTTATGCGTTTCATCATTGTAGAACTCGTCAGGCTAAACTTCATGGAATTCATATAACCAGGTGTTTATATATATACACACAGATGGAGGGTTATTCTAGTCAATAGCACAGCTTTTCTCAGACAAATCTTCGGCTGACTTCTATTTCCTTCTCCTTTGTATAGTTCTGAAGAGGAGTGGATCGTTCATTTTAGTGAATGTGGGGAATTATAACATGATATTATTTTAACATTGGCGTGCTTTTCTTGCTTTTTTCCTTAGTGTGTTTTTGTTAGCAAAGTAGTAGTAGTAGTAGTAGTAGTAGTAGTAAATTATATTCGCACTCATACCCATACTAAAATAAAAATATTGTCTGATATATGTTTAATTTGACATTCTTATTCATAAATATTTGCTATTTACTATATATACATTGTCGTAAATATAAATTTATATATATATTTATATCCGAACTAGCAAGGGAACCCGACGTTGCCCTGGATTAATTAGGGATCAACGAATGTTTCAATCTTCCATTACTTTTATTGTCATTGAAATCGGTTAAATCGCCCATTTTTCAATCAAATTGATCGATTACCTGCTATGGTCGGGGACCCATTGCCATGCACCGGAAGGAAACACCCCCTTCCTCCCTGCAGTGACTTAGACCAAAATACACTGTAGTCTAGATTACATCTACTATTGATTTTTTAATTTTCTTATATAATGGCTCGAATTAAAGTTTAAAATGCAATGTTCAAGTATCATTGTTCAATTGTACTGTAAAAAGAAATATTCATTTCGAACGCGCCCCTATTACATCAAAGAAACTACAGTTTATTTTATACGCCGGGACCTTCTGCTTGTGCAATGATAAAACATCTCAAATACACGTGATGTTAGACTGTATAAAGTTCTTAACTATGCTCCAATTCGAACTGTTCCCTTTTTAATTGGATTTTTTTCTGATTATCGATTTTCGATACTTATCGGAGGCATTTCGAAATAAAACATATCTAAGAGGCCTCAAAGACAGATAAACTTCATTTGTGTGAGATTTTTAAAAAATTGGCCCAGCCTTTTCGAAGTCTATAGAGAACGAACTGACATACACATAAACATACAGACAAGTGCCTTTTATATACGAGAAGAGATATAATTTAATTGATTATATATAATTGTATGTCATGACAGCACCGATCTCCTAAATAAATGACTTTAGCAAGATTCGAATGCACGATAACATTGTCTGTAGTCTAGAATGCTGCGTGTTTGCCACAAGAACTTGGCTAAAATCTGCACGATTTTTTATCGCTTAAATAGTTGAGAGTTGTAATATTCTAGATTACAGACAATGTGACAGTTGATTCTAATCTGAAGATCGGTGGTGATGTGGCACACATGTGTAAGCGATTAAAATTATAAATACATAAATAAATGCGGCACGTAATGGCGGTTACTTAATGTATATAATACATAAGCAAAAAGAGGAAACTCTGCAGTTAGGAAAGTTAACTTAACAAATGATAGCGATTTTACCAGTTCTCATTATCGCTGAAAAATAAGAAATTTTATCTCTTTATGTTAGAGAATGGATAAAGAGAGAGAGAGAGGGGGAGGGAGAGAGAGAGAGAGGAAGAGTGTGAGTTATAGTGTAGACACGTTGACCGAAAGTCAAGATCAGCTGATTTGATTGCGTGTGAGTCATGTGATCAGGTTAGCTGAATCGAGGAGTTTTGGTTGGGACTTGGAAGAGAGCGGACGACTTCACCATTGTCTCCTCCCCTTCACTGGGGAGGGGAGGTACGCTGACGTGGTAGAAATAAGACCTAGAAGAAGAAACCACAGGCCAAATTCACTTTCCAATCTTCTGCGATCAAACTGGAAGGTGAATAAAAAAAACTATAGAACCAATTAGTGAAATAAATCTTCGTCCCCAAAAAAACAGGTACCAGTCTCCCTCCCAGACGAGATGTTCCAGATTGACCAACAAAATGGCAGAAGGTATGTTGAAAATACATGACATATCACACACATATTCACACTTAACAGCATATGAACATATGTAAATAGAAAGACCACTAGACGATCACTCACACAACGACATTAACTCTGATCAGATAATCAAACACTCAATCCTTTATAAATAGACAATACAACACTTATTCAATGGTGTTTAGCATATCCTTTTATGCTTCAACTTTTTTCCTTGTTTCTGCTTTAATAATCATTATGAAACTTTATAAACTTTCACAACCTGTTAAAAACTTTTTAATGCAAATATAATTCTATTCATATTTGTAGTTTCTTTTAATGCATTAATTTGAAAAATTTATTGTATATTTTGAAAACCTTTTTTCTCTGATAAGAAGAATTGCATTTTTTGAAACTCCGCGGAATAAGTTCTTTCCAGTTTGTCTGTACTCCTTGTTGGAAACTAAAAATACCTTCTTTTTTCATGTGTTTAATGTTTTTTCTAGAATTTGAATTCATTTTCAATAATATTTTTAATATATATATATGTGTGTGTGTGTGTGTGTGTGTGTGTGTGTGTGTGTGTGTGTGTGTGTGTGTGTGTGTGTGTAATTTGTTTTTGTTTTTGCGATACGTCTTGAATGAATTCAATTATTTACGAAAGTACATTTTTACCTAATGCGAGTTGGGAATAATTTTCCCTTTAACCAATTTGGTACCCCCACATGGGGAGCGGTATATATATTATTTTTAAAATATAATTTTAAAAATATAATTATCCACTGACACGTTTTTCGTCGTCTACATCAGAGTGCTGAATCTAGCGAGTATATATATATATATATATATATATATATATATATATATATATACAAAGGCCCGACAATATTTTTCGGACACTTTAGTATTCGATTTTCCGAGTACCATAGAGTGGCGAAACTCCTTCAACAGAATAGCGTAAACATATGGAGACAATACCTGCAATAAAAATGGAAGAAAATCGATTAGGTAAGAAAAAATATTTAATTTTCATCATATTTTACGATACACACGCGACATTATTTTTCAGACATCGTTAAAAAACTGATAATAGTTAGTAATATCACCTTTCTTCTCAATAACTTTTATTAATCTCTCTTCATAATGATCAAACATATGCACAATAACATCTCTACGTGTTTCTATTAGTTGTTGTTTTGGCATCGTTCCCATAGTTGAGCCTCTTTTGTTATTTCAGGTCCATCATAGACAAGTTGTGCAAGCATTTCCCAAACATTTTCCATTAAATTTAGATCTGGGCTTTTTGCAGGCCATTCCAAAGTAGTCATATTCACTTTAGCCATCCATTCTATCATGAGTTTTGACACATGAATGCTGCAATTGTCTTGCTGTAGAACGAAATCATTCCCCATCTCTCTTCTTATCCTTAGTAGGGCTTTCTCGTCCAGCAACTGTTTGTACCGTTCTCTGTTCTGTCGTCCTTTCAGCCACTCCAACCATATATTTCCATAACACAAAGATCATACCCCAAACCATAACTTCTCCTCCTCCCATCTGTCGTTTCTTCAGTACAACAAAATCACCCCTTCTCGACCAAGTACACGATTCATTAGGCCCATTAAACTTGAAACGTTTC
Source organism: Euprymna scolopes (assembly GCF_053919585.1). Lineage (NCBI taxonomy): Eukaryota > Metazoa > Mollusca > Cephalopoda > Sepiida > Sepiolidae > Euprymna > Euprymna scolopes. The sequence goes on along the minus strand of NC_136492.1, from coordinate 111,216,738 downwards.
TAATCAGTAAATATAACCTTCTAAAAGTCAACATGCTTTGTTAACCACCTTTTAGCACTCTCCAGTCTTGCTCCTTTGTGTTTCTTTGTTAGTGTAATTTTTTCTTAGTCTTTGCATACTTCAAACCAATCCTATGCAGCGTTCTTTGTACTGTTCGGATGTTTACATCCAATTCACATTTCTCCTTCACTTTTCTTGCTGTAACTTTTTCTCCAGGTGTCAAAAGCCGTATCAGAGTCCTCTTCATTCTCCTTTCAGTCCTCTTGCCAATTGATCTTTTCCGTCCTCTCTTCTTTTTCCGCTCGGAGTTTGTCTTCAGCATTTATTCGACCGTTGATTTCGACAGTTTCAAATCCATGGCGATCCTTTTGATGCTAAAGCCATCTTCCCGCTTCTTCCGGGCCAAAGAAACGATTTCTTTTGAATGCATTTTACCTAATTAAACTTAATTGTTTTGCTAGTTGAATCGAACAGATAATTGATTCCAAAGATGACAGCTAAGTGTACAAGCAATAACTTTGCATACAGCAACATATACATGAACATAGCTCTTAATAAAATATAATGTTTTGTTATGTCAGAAAAATAGTGTCGCACAAGTTTTCACAAACTAGTAGTGGATTTTTACTCCTCAACTACGTACTTACAATCTCAATAGTTTTTGGCACTAGTGACCATCTTGAAGTACTTTTTTCAAAGTGCCGAAAAATATTGTCGGGTCCCTATATATATATATATATATGTGTGTGTGTGTGTGTGTGTGTGTGTGTGTGTGTGTGTGTGTGTGTGTGTGTGTGTTACAACCGCAAGATACTAACTTAGTCCATTTCAGTTGTTTCCACATACAGAGAAATACCCTATCTGTTTCGTCAGTCGGATGGTGAAAGATTTTTAAAAAAAGTGTTTTTAACTTTCACCATCCGACGAAACAGGCAGGCAAGGAATTTCTCTGTCTGTGGAAACAACTGTAATGGATTAATCAATCTTGGGGTCGTAAAGTAAAAAACATATTCAGCTCTACTTACGTATTGAGCACTTTTTATCCCACGCTTTACCATTTATACCTTAAAGTATATATATATATATATATATATATATATATATATATATATTTATTTAAAGTGATGGTTGTGTAGTTCCAACGAGAGAAAAAAATGTATATTTAAAAGAGTGTAGCCATCAACAATTGTGGGGTTTTCGGCCTTTTATCATATTTTTATTTTAAAATATTTTTATAACGCGTTTTAGCTTTGTTTCGCTCTCTTCAGATATTTTTGTAAAAAGATTTGTTTTTTTTTTAATGAGAGTTTGAAATGTTATTTTTACATCTGCTGATACTAAATGTGTTTTTTTTTCAGAGTGATGTGGTCTCAGATATACTGTCCTCAACAGTAAGTGTTGGTAGTGTCCAGTCAGAGTTAAGTTCAAAGAGAGGGCTTTTGGTCCATTTAGTGAAGGTTTTTATGTTTTTTTATGACTTACTTTCCCCATGTATAGCACACACTCACACACAATTACACACACATACATATGCATACATGTACACATACATATACACACGCACGCAGGTATATACACATATACCCACGCATATACACAGAAATATATGTAGGAGCATACATATATACATACCCACCTACACACTCACACACATCCACCCACTAACATATCACACACATATTGGTTATTTTTTTTCTTTCCCAATCAAAACACGCATGCATACATGTACTTAATCATTCAAACATAAGTACACACACACACAAATAAGATGGAGAATAGGTAGAAGATATACACACACACAATCACACACATACATATGTATAGACATACACATATATATACATACATGTATGCACATACGCACTCACATACATCCGCATACGTATGCACGCACACACACATACATACACACACATGCATATATATATAGAGAGAGATATATGCAGGGCCTCACACATACGCGTACATCCATATACACACATACACACACGAATGCATTTACCCACCCATAGATATGCATACATATATATACACACACACATATACAGATGCGTATACATCCACCCACCCATATATATATATATGGACACACGCAACCACAATCACGCAAACACATACATATTCATACACCCATACCTTACATATATATTGGTTGAAGTTTTCTTTCTTTCCTAATCCAAGCACATATGCATACATGTATTCAGTCACCCAAACATAAGTGCACGTACACACACAAACAAGATGGAGGATAGATAACAGATGATATATATACACACACACGTATACACAATCACACACATACACGCATACATACACATACATACATACATACACGTGTGTACATATACACGTATAATTTCTAATTGTTTAGTTAGGGAAGTGGGATATATATATATATATATATATGTATATATGCATACGTATATATATATATATAATAAATTCCACAGCCAAACAACATCGCAGCCCACAAAAGCCATGACAGTCAAAGAACCGAAAGTCCAAGACTCGAGTTTCGCCTTCATTTGGGCTCATCAGTAAGACACATCCGAACTCACGATTCGAAACCCGACCCTATTGCATGCAAGGCAAGCACTCTACCAACTGAACAAACGTCCTGCACACAAGAATTTCTATTAACCAACACAGATCAAGCAAACCGCGCCGAAATCCGACTGTGAAATGAACCTACTTCGTCTCAACAATATATATATATATATATATATATATATATATATATATATATATATATATATATATATATATATATATATATATCTTGGACTTTATATAAAAACCACCGTTGAACAAAACAAACGGATTTTTCCAGTCTAGCCGTATCACCATGCGACGTAAGAAAAACAAAACAAAGCTTGATAAAGGCGGGTATTCATCGAAATGTATTGATTTAAATAGATAGATATCGTTTATATTGTTAATTTAAAAAAAACTTTGCGTTGGCTGGCTTTCTAAACGCATTTTATATACGTGTTTCAATTTAATATATATACAGGGTGTCCACAAAGTCTGGCTACATTATGTAGCCAGACTTTGTGGAAGCATCCTGTAGATTATCTAGCCAGACTTTGTGGGCAGCCTGTATATATATATAACGATACATACCGTCCCAGTTTCCGAATCGTTCAAAATCACGTTTCCTTTGCACACTCTTGGCATAGCTTTTAGTATCAATCCCAGTTCCGACCTAACCACTATCCACTTAAAAATGTTCCACTGGGATTTTGTCGTCTAACTAAAAACCTTTAACCTTTCCTTCCAACGCTCAGCCAGCCAGTCCGTTTTAAGGATCGCACTGGTCACACATCGTATGATTCGCTTGTGCTTTGGACTTAAAGCACTAATGGCCGATTGCAAATAATAATAAATAAAAAAAATAAAGAACGCTAGTAATTCCGTTCCTCTTTATTATACGACGTGCAAAGTGCAAGGACTAAGCAACCGGAAACGATACGGCAAGATAGTCGTAAGTGGTCAGCACGCATACCGGAAATGACCTCTCATTTGATAATCGGGCCGTGCACTGATGAAGGACGTTACAGAGAAAAAGATACCGAGGAATGATTTGGAAGAAAGGGTGCGTGAAAAAAAAGACATTTCTCCGACGAATAATCCAAAAAAATAATAATGGAACATACAAATTTAGCGATTGCGCAAGAAATAACTTTTGAAGGAACGTCATAAAAAACGATTGGGAAATGGAAAGCGGAGAATAAAAATAAGAAATAAAACTAAATATATGTTGAGTTAGGATTCTCCATTCTAATGATAACTACGAAGGGCTTTTCAAAAGTAAGCCAGTCCCCCTTATTTTTGGACTTAAAAACTAAAATGTTAAAGAGCTACAAATACGGGAAATGATACCATTCGAACAATTTTTTGTGCTCCAGAATTTATTTTTCTACATAGTCACCATCATTCTCAATGCATTTTCGCCGGCCTCTTTTGTTGCCTCAATCGTGAAAGTTCGTCACCACTTTGAAATCGATGAATCCATCTCCTGACTCAACTGCATCGACTCTGTAAACGACGTACTTTTTAATTGGACAGGTTCTTCAGAAATGTTCCTGCCTTCTTTTGTTGAAGCTCGTTCGATTCATTGGTATAGTGGTATTCTGTTTTTTTCTTTTTGTTTGTTTGTTTTTTATACCTGGGGATAATTATGTATCCTTTTTTTTTTTTTTTTTGCGAACTGTTTTCATAGTTGTTGTTTTACCACGTTTCGGCCAACTCATCCTCTGGCCTTCTTCAGTTGATTAACCGCGACGGGGTAGGCATGCTGAGTATTGTAACTGTATTCCCAGTTATTACTGCCTTCCATAGTTGTTTCTCGCCCCGTGGCGCGGTGGATAGATGTGTTGAGTCAATCGCTTCCTGGTGAGCATTGTCTGAAGACAGCGGTTTTAATTCTGCTTAAGCAGGCCAGAGGATTAGTTGGCCAAAACGTGGTGAAACAACAACTATGGAAGACAGTAATTGCCGGGGATACAGTTACAAGATACAGCATTTCTGTCCTGTCGCGTTTAATCATCTAAAAGAAGGCCAAAGAATGAGTTCGCCGAAACGTGGTGAAGCAACAGCTACTAAGATAAGGACAACAGTCAACAAAAAATGAATACACAACTTATGAAGACTCGTTTCAAATGTTTCAAAAGCAAACAAAAGAATATATATATATATATATATATATATATATATATATATATATATATATATACAATAGAAAAATGCGAACATGAAAAGCAATATGGTTAAGCTTAAACGTGGAAAAGTAAAAGACTAGTTGTTAAAACTGGAAAAGAAAAGGACAAGAGTTTCTAGTAAACAATATAATAATTTTATAAATTAAAATATTGCAGCCTTAAGAATTGATAAGATAAGGTTATAAATTGAATTTTACAAAAAAAACTCTTAATGCTGCAATATTTTAAGTCATAAATTTATTATAGTTTTTGCTAGAATATCTTGTCCTTTTCTTTTCCACTTTTAACAACTAGTCTTTTACTTTTCCATATTTAAGCTTAACCATATTACTTTTCATGCTCGCATTTGTCTATTGGAATCCATGATTTTTTCCAGGCTTCCAGTTAATTCACTTGTTCTTTATTTAATTTCAGTCTTATTTTCCCCCATAAACATAACATACACATATGTAATAACAATGTACGGCACGCGTCTGCTTTGGATAAAATCCCCCACAATTTCATTCTCTCTGTTTCACTTTTTACTTCTCATTTCGCGTGAGCGGTGAATTGGTAGCAACAGTAGTCGCTGAAGTGAGGTGGTTGTTATGGAAACCTGTCATAAAAACCGTCGCTCACCTCCTTACGTTTTGTTACGATTTTGAACACCAGTGAATTCATCATAACTTTTTTTTTACTGAACGAAAATTGAATTTTTTTTTTCACAATATAGCTGAGAAGGTGATCTATAAACTTCAATAATTGTTTGAAAAATTGGTCGAAAAATGAGTGAGCGGTGAAGCTTTAAAGCAGTTCTTAACTACTACAACTGCCACTTAACTATATATTCAAACACGGTAGTGTTTGAATCATATATATATATATATATATATATATATATATATATATATATATATATATATATATATATATATATGTAAAAGTGAAAGTGTCTGTCTGTCTGTCTGTCTGTGTACATTTCTCTACACAATAACTCTGTCAATTTTCATTCTACAGACTCGAAATTCGATATACAGGGTAGTGAAATTTGGGAAAATCTTTGTAATCGGTTTTCGGCCAGAAATTTGGCTCTTAAGGGGTCAAAGTTTAACGATTTGACCTTTGAGAACTCTACCAAACTCCTTCGCTAATTTTGTGTCTACACACTTGAAATTTTAGATATAGGTCCCTTGGACATGGATCTAACTTAAAAACTTCATTTGATCCCAAAACAATAAATATTAAGGGGTCATAATAGGGTTCAAAGTTTTTAAAAAATTGACCTCTGCGGTCTCTACCAAATTACTCAGATAATTTCTGGTTTAAATATTTGAAATTTTATCTAAATGGTATTCAGAGATAGGGCAAGCTTTTTAATCTGTTTGGGTCGAAAATTTGAGCTCTAAATATATAAATGTATGTATGTATGTTTGCATGTCTGCCTAAAACTTTCGACAGAGGCGACGGATTTTCAGAAGATCAGTATCGTTTTGAAGTTCGATCCTTCAGACGACAAATACCGAAAAATTGGTTAAAACATTAATTTTTTCGCCCTCAACTAGGCACTTTTCTACAGGGAGGGGTCGCTTTTTTCGCCGATATTTTCGAAAACCATCCCCTCTTTTCGATTGTCTAGCCTTAATTTAAACTTACGTCACTTCCTGCTTGGTAGTGGTCGTAACAGCAAAAACGTTTTTTTTTCACATTCTTTTCCTCCTTCGCGGTACGGGTTCGAGCCTGCCTTCCTACAACCATTTTTTTTTTTTTTGCTCAACACACACCTCCAGACACCCGGGCAACGCCGGGGACTCATGCTGGTATATATATATATATATATATATATATATATATATATATATATATATATATATATATATATATATATAACACCATTCTGGTGGTAATTGACTGTTTTCCTCCTAACTAACGCTTTGGACTTTTCACGACTAAGGTTAATTGTCATCTACTGCTTATGTGATAATAATTTTACATTCTCTCTATCTCCTTATATAAAATGGCTTCAGACCTTTTCTGGAGCGACTGTCCTATATTTTAACGCAAGAACGAGTGTTCTTAAGATGCGTCCATTTAATTCTGCTTAAGTGTGACAGATTGGCAGATACAGATGTGCAACGTTTTAGACAGAGACGTGGATGTATTTGAAACCCCCATTTTGCACGAGCCTCTAAGACTGACGAAAATGATATTTCAAACTTTAACGTGACAGAATCTCTAGCATATGTGTTTGAACACATCTAATAAACATGATTTCTAGTTAAATTCTTGGCAGAACAACTTATGATCGTAATACTTGTTTGTCAAGTACTTTGATGGAATGTTCTCTGATGAACTTATAGCACTTGTGTCCCTAAACATACATACTCCAACTTACTCGATAAGTAGCAAAATCCCACCTTTTCAGTGTTGAGATCCCTGTTTACTCCCTGTTTACCGTTTCCCTGACTGTACTAACTTGCAGAAGTTTAAATGTAATGTGAACAGCAATCTTACTGCTCTACCTCACAGTCCCCTATTAAAAATACTAGTTCATTACGTTTCAAATGTCAATATGCCTTGTTTGGGGATTAAAAAGTAGAGCAAAAAGAATCTATACAAAGTGACAGATAAGGAAAACGACTATAAAATTGCAAAGAGTAAAGGTAGAAGAAGAAATACCCCCCCTTCACACTTATCAAAGTTATTTTCTACTGAGACAAAGGTAATGGCCATTTTTAGAGAGTGCTTTTTAAATGCCATTCCGATCACCGCCATGAATATTTATGATGTTCAAAATAAGTGGAGAATAAACAGTAGTTTGTTCTTTTTGGTCGTCCATTCCGAAAGACTGGCGTTTGCTACTCTAATCTTTTACCATCTTTTGATTTCTCATCTCTTAAAGCAGCCAGAACGTCTTCTTTTTTCCGACATTTTCTTGACCATTTCTCAATTCATCTCTTCCTCGACCATTAACAGGCGATCATTAAATCGCCATTACACGACCCCCATTTCTCTGCCAGCAACTACAATTTCTCTATTTAGCATGATTTTCACACTAGCAGGAATACCTGTCGCATGTAAGTCCGAAATGTTGGGAACTTTAAGAAGTGCTAGATAAAACACCTCCAAATATTTGAAGGCAGTCAAAAACATAAGGATATGCTAAATATTGAATCGAAAACATATCGATATGTTAAATACCGTATAAAATCATATAAATAAAAAAACATAAGGATATGCTAAATATTGAATCGAAAACATATCGATATGTTAAATACCGTATAAAATCATATAAATAAAAAACATAAGGATATGCTAAATATTGAATCGAAAACATATCGATATGTTAAATACCGTATAAAATCATATAAATAAAAAAACATAAGGATATGCTAAATATTGAATCGAAAACATATCGATATGTTAAATACCGTATAAAATCATATAAATATAAAAACATAAGGATATGCTAAATATTGAATCGAAAACATATCGATATGTTAAATACCGTATAAAATCATATAAATAAAAAAACATAAGGATATGCTAAATATTGAATCGAAAACATATCGATATGTTAAATACCGTATAAAATCATATAAATATAAAAACATAAGGATATGCTAAATATTGAATCGAAAACATATCGATATGTTAAATACCATATAAAATCATATAAATATAAAAACATAAGGATATGCTAAATATTGAATCGAAAACATATCGATATGTTAAATACCGTATAAAATCATATAAATAAAAAAACATAAGGATATGCTAAATATTGAATCGAAAACATATCGATATGTTAAATACCGTATAAAATCATATAAATAAAAAAACATAAGGATATGCTAAATATTGAATCGAAAACATATCGATATGTTAAATACCGTATAAAATCATATAAATATAAAAACATAAGGATATGCTAAATATTGAATCGAAAACATATCGATATGTTAAATACCGTATAAAATCATATAAATATAAAAACATAAGGATATGCTAAATATTGAATCGAAAACATATCGATATGTTAAATACCGTATAAAATCATATAAATATAAAAACATAAGGATATGCTAAATATTGAATCGAAAACATATCGATATGTTAAATACCATATAAAATCATATAAATATAAAAACATAAGGATATGCTAAATATTGAATCGAAAACATATCGATATGTTAAATACCGTATAAAATCATATAAATAAAAAAACATAAGGATATGCTAAATATTGAATCGAAAAAAATATCGATATGTTAAATACCGTATAAAATCATATAAATAAAAAAACATAAGGATATGCTAAATATTGAATCGAAAACATATCGATATGTTAAATACCGTATAAAATCATATAAATATAAAAACATAAGGATATGCTAAATATTGAATCGAAAACATATCGATATGTTAAATACCGTATAAAATCATATAAATATAAAAACATAAGGATATGCTAAATATTGAATCGAAAACATATCGATATGTTAAATACCGTATAAAATCATATAAATATAAAAACATAAGGATATGCTAAATATTGAATCGAAAACATATCGATATGTTAAATACCGTATAAAATCATATAAATAAAAAAACATAAGGATATGCTAAATATTGAATCGAAAACATATCGATATGTTAAATACCGTATAAAATCATATAAATAAAAAACATAAGGATATGCTAAATATTGAATCGAAAACATATCGATATGTTAAATACCGTATAAAATCATATAAATAAAAAAACATAAGGATATGCTAAATATTGAATCGAAAACATATCGATATGTTAAATACCGTATAAAATCATATAAATAAAAAAAACATAAGGATATGCTAAATATTGAATCGAAAACATATCGATATGTTAAATACCGTATAAAATCATATAAATAAAAAAACATAAGGATATGCTAAATATTGAATCGAAAACATATCGATATGTTAAATACCGTATAAAATCATATAAATAAAAAAACATAAGTATATGCTAAATATTGAATCTAAAACATATCGATATGTTAAATACCGTATAAAATCATATAAATAAAAAAACATAAGGATATGCTAAATATTGAATCGAAAACATATCGATATGTTAAATACCGTATAAAATCATATAAATAAAAAAACATAAGGATATGCTAAATATTGAATCGAAAACATATCGATATGTTAAATACCGTATAAAATCATATAAATATAAAAAATATTAATGGCAAGAACACATTGATATAATGAATAGCGTATTAAAAACATATCGATATGCTAATTATTGTATCGAAATTATATCGATATCAAAAATATATCGATACGTTAAATACCGTATCAAAACGTATAAATATCAAAAACATATTAATAGCAAAAACATGATATGATGAATAGCGTATCAAAAATATATCGATGTGTTAAATACCGTATCAAAACATATAAATACAAAAAAAAGTTGCAAAAATGTGAATAGCGTATTAAAACATTGATATTAAAGGCATATCGGTAGGAAAAATATCGTATCACAAATATATCAATATGTTTTTGATATCAGTATGGTAAACATAGTATCAAAACTATTAAGATCAAAATGTATCTATATCAGATATTTATCTATATCAAATACTAATAGATATGATAGTTGTCGTGTCAAAAATATCGATATAATTTTTATATCTGTATGGAAAATGTCGTATCAAAGGAAAAAATTTCAAAAACATATTTATATGGTAAATATCTTATCAAAAATATATCGATACGATAAAAATTGTATAAAAATGCATCGATATCAAATACATAAATAATTTAAATATCATATTTAAACATATTGATATGTTTTAGTGTCAATATTAAACATATTGATATGTTTTTGTGTCAATATGATAAATAACTTATTAAAAGTATTGATTTCAAAACCATATCGAAATGGTGAATCGTATCAAAAATATATCGATATTAAAATAATATCAATATGGCAAATACCGTATAAAAACATATCATTGTCAAAAACATGTCAACATGATAAGTGTTATATCCACAATACATCGATAAGTTTTAATATCAATATGGTGAATAAATGTAAATAACAATTTCAAAAATATATCGATATCGTAAATATCGATTATGCAACTTTATATTTTATGAGTTGTAAACTTAGGAAAATTTGAATTTCATAGAGTTTTTATTTGTTCTTATTTCTACGAAGTAAGAGTTAGGCTCGAGTTCGGTTTTTGATGTGGGGAAGAAAGCAGTACTTTGGTTGGTTGGTTGGTTGGTTGTTTTTGTTTTACGGTATATCAACCTTTTTCAGGTTATTTAATGCAGTTAATCTAGTTATTTTGAGGAACGATTTTTAATGGAGTATATTTTAATGGAGTATATTTTAATGGAGTATATTTTAATGGAGTATATTTTAATGGAGTATATTTTTTTGAAGTCAGATTCTATTTAACCCATAGTTGGGACCCTAACAGGTACTACCACTCCGGGTCAGAGTGGACCTGAGAGCAATGGCAATTGAAGGGTGGCTCCACACTCCCCAAGGCCCGCACGGTGGGGCCTCACCATCGGATATAGTTTTAGGTCATATCCAGGACCGCGGCACTTTGGATTGGAGCAAAAAGTACTCGTTCACAAAGACAGAAAAACTGAAATCACGTTTCGGAAATTTTGAGATGAGGATTCGTTATTCGTATTATTTGGAATCTTCGGACTATTGTTCTCATCTCGAGTGTCATTTTAAAAACTTTTCGGTCGATGTAACCTTCGACCTTCTTTAGGTGTATCTTGCCGAACTTGGGAATATTTTTGCCGAACTTGGGAATTTGGACGGGATTTCAAACGGAATCGTATATTTACTTCCCGGAGATAGCATGCTTTCGTTCCGTCGGCCATGAATGGATAGAGGTTCTAAGAAATTCATGCTTGTATTTTTCACTTCGACCGAAACGGTGTGAAAATGAGAACAGTAGTCGGAAGAAAAGCTGAAGTCTAATATAGGCAAAGATCTTTCATCAGCAAGCCAAAGAAGCTAAGAGTTAATCGCACATTATGAAGTTTTCTGATAAACGATTTTCTCACATTATTTTAGAATTATCTTTAAAATTAATCTCCGCAAAATTCATGAGTGAATTAGATTTAAATGTTGGGACTTCAAACCCTGGTAAAGCAAGGTAAGAAAAATAATTGACACTAGATATGTAGACGGTATAAACAGGTAATTAAAACAGTGTGCCTTTGTAAATTAAATAAAGGGTTCCGTTAACATTTTCCATAGGGTTACTATGTAAAAAGCATATTTATTTATATGTTGGAGAGGACATTTGACTGAAACGTTATAATAACTGCAACCAAAATGAGGACAACAGTCCGAAATATTTGAAGAAAAGTAAATAAAGACCTTTCGACGTTTACACATCTATCTAGCGATTATATGTTGTGGGCTTTTGGTGGGGGGAGGTCGATGGTTAAACAGGGTGTAACGTATACTCGTCATGAGAAGAGAAAGCGGGAGGAAATGCGGAAATGAGTTGTTTATATAAAATCATGATTGACCTCCCTCCTCCTGTGCTGAGATTGGGGGTGGAGGACGGGCCTTCGTGAAAGGGTCGTTACTGCCAATAAAAATACCAAGATGAAAAAGAAAAGAAGCAGACCCTGGCGCAAATGACCATTATTGTGAGATGAGAGAAGGGAAATATTGTGTCAGAACAAACAGATAGATGGAACGGTGGGATCGGTTTGTAGATAGTCAATCAAATCGTGAGTTTGCGTTTCTGCGGGGGTGAATGTTTGTTTGCAGGATTGTATATGTATTTTTAATCTAAGGATGCGCATGTATGCGTATTTGTGCATACCGTATATTTCCTTTATTATATATATATATATATATATATATATATATATATATATATATATATATATGTACAGCTATGTATATGTGTGCATATCAATGAAAACAAAGGGATGTAGTGTTTACCTGATATACACAATTGCAAACCTCAAACTAGTATAAATACCAGAATTTATATATAGAAAAAGTAATCCCAACCGAATTAAAAAAAGCTCAATACGCAATAGAGAGTAGAGCTTATTATAAGAGAAAGAAAATTAAAAATGTAAGTTGAACTTTACAATCAAATTTTATTGTTCGTCTGAATACTCCAAAAAACAATTTACAAAGTCCTTATTCTGCGGAATTTCAAAGAATGCTATTCTTATTATTCTTCTCATCAAAGCACATAAAGAAATCAGCAAATTATATTTGTAGCAATGTTATAATTTGCTAGTTAAGGCATTAAGTGAAACTGCAATTTATTGTAGTCATACATTGCCAAATAAAAAAAGAAAGAATATTGGATATGTAAAAAAACTAATATAAAAACAAACAAAACAAAGTTGAAATTAACATTTACATAAAGCGTTAATGTCATCGTGATCTGTGAATGTAAGCTGAAGTGAGCGACTTATTTCAACTTAAAGTGATGAGTTCTTAAATGGGCTGACATTTTTATCACCATTATATTTTAATACCTACAAACACTAATGTTTCATCCTTTCGGGCATCATCAGTGCAAGAATTTACGATTATAGCCGATTGAGAGATTCGAAACATATATATATATATATATATATATATATATATATATATATATATATATATATATATATATATATATATATAGTGCAAAGTTTTGTTGAAAATCCAAAGACTCACGTTTTCTTTTTTATAACCTTCGTTTATTTCCTGGATTCCTGCCCCACTGACTTCATCTGAAGAAGTTGGTGGGGACAGGATATTTTTACGGAAATATAAAGCGTAAAATTGCCACTCATTAATGAAACAGCTGTAATGGAAAAATCCAGGAAATAAACGAAGGTTATAAAAAAGAAAACGTGAGTCTTTGAATTTTCAACAAAACTTTGCACTATATATGCTCTGTCCCTATTAAATAGACACATTGAGCTTAACTCAAAATTAACGGTGAATGGTTTTAAAATAACAATCTAGAAACGTTAAACGAAAACGGTATACATTGAAAGTAACAAAATTTCAAAACCAAACTTTTAAAAATCATATATATATATATATATATATATATATATATATATATATCATATTATATTATATTATATTATATTATATTATATTTATATTTATATAGATATATATATATATATCTTATATTTTTAACATTATTTTATTATTAGTGGTATGATTACTTTTTTTACTTTCTTTTATTTTGTATATAATTATATTTTTAATTCATCCTGATAATTTGTAATTTAAATTTAATTTGTTATGTTTATTTCATTTTATCTCTATAATGTAAAAAAAATAGAAACGATTTTTCTCGTCTAAAGGAAACATTATGGTAATACGAATACAGACGTAAGATATACATTTAATATAATTATACTACCTGCAGGTTTTCCGTATATTATCAGTCGATTTCATTCAATATCGTAAATTCATATATTATTTCCGAGGAGCGTCACTCTTTTAAACAACTCATTTTTACAGCAGAATAGCCGGATATTTACGCAATTATTATTTTCTACTCTAACTCTCCTAGTCGACACCTGGAATTTTGATACACTTGACATACTTTTCACAAACAGGCCGTACGTGTTTACTTTCTTATTTTATACATTTAATATTTGCTCATTATGGCTACTATATGTAAATTCGAGCTCCTTCCTTCAGAATCCATTATTAAGCTCCAATCATTTTTATTAACTAGCTTCATACGTTTATCGGATTTAGGGAGTATTGGATTAAGGGAATTTCAGACGGTTGCAACCAACTATTTAGTACTAAATAACATGAGAACATTCAACAAAACAAGAAACAATCGGATAATAAAAAAAACTTCGAGTCTAATGGATGCCAACAATAATATCTACTTTCGTACGCTTTCTTCTGCCTTAATAAAAGAATCATATATCATAACTGACATTTCCCTACAATAATATTTTAATCACAGTTTTTTCTTATCGATCTCGATACCGGCGCAGTTGCCATCGTCATTTGTCAGAAATTTTACGCAAACTTATTAAAATATTTTTTTAATGCGGCGAAAAATGCGACAGAATACGAACCGTACTAAAATAAAGTTTTATTTAGAAATCCATTCTTAACATGGGAGGTGACAACTTTTGTAACTATTCATTTAACATAAACAAAAATATACTATAATCTTAAATTTTACTTGAACATCATATCTTTAAAAAAAAAAATAGTACGGTCCGTACTTTGCATGAGTATAAAAACAAATCTACATCAACGCAGCGAATCAGGATTGCGTAGAACCAAGAATAGGATGATCCTTGTTTTACTCAGGCTTGGAACAAAACACAACATTAGTTATGACTGCCTTTAACTGAGAGTTAACGCAAGTGATCGACAGTTATCATAGCAGTTAATACTCACCAGTCATCAAGTGGTGTCCACTCCTGCCATGAAGTGACAGTAACCACTAAAAGACTTCTATAAACGCCAAGACTCGTCATGGCCGCCTGCGACTGCCAGTTGCATAGACAGCTAATGCCCACCAGTAAACACTAGTATTCACAAATAACCCTAACCCACATCAACACTAATTACCAGTAACCACCAATGTTGACAATGACACCTGGTTACTTCCGCAACTGTCACTGCCAGACAATTCCCGACAGTGGAAGCTAAATGATTTCATTTTGTTCACAGCCGCCGGTGTCCGTTATTTCCAAGGATTAACAGTGGTCCTTACTAGAAAACGTAGTTTATTTTGTTTTTTTAGGGGAAGGATCTTTTATTAAATCTGTTCTGGCTTTTTGTCATATTTTCACCAGACAACGCCGGCACACGAGTGCTGCTAGTTATAAATATAATCGCTTAACATTTTTTTCAATTTATTTATGTGTATGTATGTACACCTTTTGTATATACGTCCGTATATATATATATATATATATATATATATATATACATACATATACATATATATATATGTGTGTGTGTGTGCGCGTGTGTGTGTGTGTGTGTGTGTGTGTGTGTGTGTGTGTGTAATGTTGTCTGGGAACCAACACGTTCTATGCTCGGTCGCAAAGGGGACAACGAATAAGAAAAACTTCAACTCGTTATTTTTTTTCTGTACAACATTTATTTCCTCATTTTCTCATTATAGTTGTGACGTCTCTCAAGTGATCATCTTCTCGAACGTCATCCACGCCTTTAATGTGATGTCGAACGTTATTCTCGTCTCTAACGTGATTTCCCTTTTAAAGTTTTAATTTTTCTTCATCTGTGACGTCATTTAGCATGCATTTACACACATGCACACACACACACAGATACACGCACACAAACATATATACATATCAGTTTTTTCATTCATTTTTTCATTCGTTTTTATTCATTTATTTAGTCTTGTTCATTTATGTTCCATTAATATTTTGTTGGTTTTTCGTTCTTTTTCTTTATTCACCTTCTTTATTTATCATTCATTTTCTTCATTCAATTTTTTCATCCATCTTTTTCATTCGTGTTTTAATACATTGCTTATTCATTTTTCACTTATTTTTCATTTTTTCACTAACTTTTATTCGTGTTTTCATTCAATGTTAGCATTCATTTATACATTCACTTTTTTTATTATAATGCAATATTACTCTTAGTAAATGATATAGAGGAAATCGAATAATCCTCAATACTCTGTATAGATGAGGTGGTTGTAACAATAGAATGTTACATTTAAGGTATATACACTGAATAGCAAAGTGTCCAATACGCTGCATACAACAGTCAAAATTTCTAACTACTCGTCGCAGGTCAAATACCCATTTGTGTCGAGGTTGATCTGGTTCTTCGTAAGATCAGCTTCACAACACGCAGAACAGCTCACAGTCCACACGAAAATCTGCATGCCATAAAGACCAAGTTACTTCAAACTGTGACAATGTTATACCTACATCTTAGAAAAGAGACTCAATTTAGGTGTCTATATTGAGTTGTTTTTAACGGTTGTCAAGCGCCGGGTAGAGGATGACTGCGGGAGGGCAATAATAATTACAGCAGAACTCAGATGCTCCCTGTCACAGCTCGGGGAAAATCCGGAAGTGATTTCTTAAAACTTCCATGACTTCACTAATCCCTAAATTAACTCACATGATTGAAATCCCGTTGATTATTATGTATAGAACGCAGTTGAGAATAACACCAACAGTACCGGCTGTTGAAAAACACTGTGAATGTTGAATGCTCCACGTTAACGTCCCGCATGCAAACCGTGGAAGAGGTCCATGGTGGCTTCTTCTAAGTGATGTGTTTCAAAAATATCTCTTATCAGCAAAGACATGACGCTTGTTTCTCCCTTTTCCAACAGAAGCTACAGTGGTTGACCGGTTGGTTTACGCTAGTACTCCTTTATAATGAAACCTGAACTCTCAGATGTTTCAGGATTTGAACTGATGCTGAATAAGGCAGCTCAACCAAAGTAGATCCAACCTTTCCCTTACTTTCAGAACTACTAGTGCTTGCATCGGAATGTGATTCTTTCTATTCAGCACTCTCTGGTCAACGCTGTTGTCCACTGTGAGCCAACTAGCCACGATGGTAAGAGGTTAGCCCAGAGGAGCTTTAAGGAGAGCTGAATTAGAGCTATTGTTGGAAATTGCCCCAAAGGGGCCCAGCGAAAGAATTAGAGCATTTTTATTTTAATGGCAGGTTCCGGATGACAGCAAATAACCCTGCCAGCTAGAAAGAGAGATGGCGTGGCCGCCGATGTGAAATAGATTTTCTTTGTAACGAAAAAAAAGTCGAAATATGAAACAATATTGCTGTGAAAGGTATTATTTGGCGATATCTAGCCGATTATTTGGAGATATCTAGCTGATTGTTTGGAGATATCTAACCGATTATTTGGAGATATCTAACCGATTATTTGGGGTCAAAGTTTGACCCGAAGGAATTGAACCTGTGGGATATTGATCGGAGAATATCAAGACGGAATCGATTAGTTCGATAAGGCTAATCAGCCTTTTAACTAGTACTTGAAACTAGTGAGGTGATAATCACGCAGTCACGCCAGAGGGTGAGTATGAAAGAAAAGGAGAAATTAAGCAAATACACAGAGCTAGCCAGAGAGTTAAAAGGGATTTGGATGATGAAGAAAATAAAAATAGTACCGATAATAGTAGGAGCACTAGGAACAATTCCAAAAAAACTGGAAAAAAGAATGGCAGAAATTGGAATCATAGGAATAGCTGCAAAAAATACAACGCCTACCGATAATGAAAACGATTTGGAACCTGTGGGATATTTATCAGCCAATATCAAGGAGGAATTAACAAGTTCGATGAGACTAGACAGCATTTAACTATATTATTTAAGGATGCAGAGGAATATTCCCAAGCATTAAGACTCTTGAACGATGAGTTGCGGTTATTACGACACTGGTGGGCCGTACAACGTAATTATATAGGAGGGTTGGTTGGTTGGTTGGTTTTGTTTTACGGCATATCAACCCATTTCAGGTTATTTAATGCCGAATCCAGTGATTTTGAAGAAAAAAAAATTTAATAGAATATATTTGTTTTTTTGTTTTTTGTTTCTTTTTTTCAAGTCGGTTTCTATTTAACCCATAGTTGGGACCCTAACAGGTACTACCACTCCGGGTCAGAGTGGACCTGAGGCAATGGTAATTAAAGGGTGGCTCCATACTCCCCAAAGCCTCACCATTGGATATAGTTAAAGGTCATAGAAGTATTGGAAAACAAATCAAGGGAGCAATGATACTTATAATGGGCAAGGCGTTGACGTAAAACTGTTGAGGCTATAAACTGTCCATTGTGGGTCCCGAATAGGGATATCAGAAAAGAAGTATCGTTGAAGAAATTCCGTAGGACGAAATACGCAACGTTTCCCGCGAGGTAGAGACGGGGATATTCAGAAAAGAAGTATCTTTGAAGAAATTCCGTAGAGCGAAACACGAATTGTATCCTATTAGATAGAGACAGTATTGTTGAGGAAATCCCATATGGCGAAATACGTAGCGTCTATCGCTAGGTAGAGACGGGGATATTCAGAAAAGAAGTATCTTTGAAGAATTCGTGTGGAAAATTGTTGAAACGTCTCTGGTCGAGACAGAATTATCCAAAGAAGAAGGAACTAAACTATAATTAAAGGGTTAAAAAAGGAGGCAGATAACTTCTGTGGCGTGACCGCCTTCGGGAGCGGTAGGGATCCCTATTGGGGGGAGATAGGTCTCCCGAAACACTGAAGAAGGCCGGGAAACTATGCTTGTATTAATTGTAAAGCATTATTGCTTGCCCTGGCAGCGGTGGCCAACCTTGCTGGAGGGAAGAGTTATGTTTTTTAAAACCGACATACATATTTTATTGTTGGTGGAAAAGTGACAATTTGATGTCATTTTGAGAACATAACCAATATGATTTTAGTTCTGGGGTCAGAGGAAGGGTCACGGGGGGGGGCAATCTCTCTGTTTGTGGGAACTGAAAGCTGCGACCGTTCGCAGAATCACCAGCACACACGCATGAGATCGGGAATTTCCCGGGATGACATATTGATTGGCGATTGGTCTAGGGAACAACCTACCCTACCCATCACCTTACTATATAACCGCATCCCCAGGCCAAAATCAGTCAGTTGAAGCTGGATCTTGAGAGAACCTAACACTAATCAAAGAGTTGTCGCCACACCCCTTCCATTGTCCGTCGCTACCGCAAACTGCGAAAGTAAGATTCAATCATGTTTTTTTTTTTTTTTTTTATAAAAAATCAACACTGGGCAATTGTATATAAGTTTATATCATATTTTTGTAAATTTGACTTGAATTAACTCATATCGTTTCTCTTTCTTTTGTGTGCATGACAATCTGTTCATTTCCAGCGTGATACGGCATATCAACCTGAAGGTGTAATTGACGCTAACCAACCGACCAACGAGATCCCGCTGCGCCGAGAGAAATTGCGGAGAATTCCCTGTGAAAACAATCACGACGCAAGTGTGAGAGTTCACAGCTGTTACCAGTGACCCGGAAAGGTCATATTTGATGACCTATGATAAGGACCCGCTCGCATTGGTCCAAGTAAATCCGCAGGGATCCTTGATATTGACTGATTCAAACGTAGAGTTTGTTGTTGCTGACGACTGCGAGGCTTGAGGTTATGGGAAGTCGAGGGAGTGTTGATACTATAATTGGCTATTATAGATCCTGATGAAGAAATAGGAAACGTCTCCGGTAAGGTAAAGACGGGAGCACCAAGAGTTGCTTCAGAAATACGTCCCGTGAGTTATATGTTAACGCTGATGAAGCAGTCTTGAGTTGTGTGGACTGAATACATAAGGATGTGGTTAAAAACGCCCTAAAGTTGAGACACTTAGGGAGCAATTGTCATAGCAATCAAGCAGTTGCGCAAGAAACGAGAAACAATGCGATTAAGGGCACGTGGTCTTGTAAGACCGTCTATGAGTCCGGAGAAAATTCGGAATGTGGACCAATGAGCTCCACTGGACTATATTAAACCACTTTAGATGTGTCCTCACCCCTCTGGGCACACCCGGATGAAGTTTGACGTAAGTCGCTGAGTATGACGGGCAGATTAAAGGTTTCGAATTGCAAAGAATGTGAGAACGAAACATTGAATAATGTATCGAGTTAATTGAGAAAATCGCAGGCTGAGTTGGTAAATAATTGAACGGAATGATCAAAGACGTCGAATTGCCAAAAATGTGAGAATGAAAAATTGAATAATGCATCGGGTTTATTGAGAAAAGATCGTAGACTGAGATAGAAAGTAAAGATGTTAATGGATCATGGGTCAGCTTCCATAAAGTAATCATGGTGGGGAGTTGGATGAGCATGAAAACAGTTTTGATTGCAATATTGATGACAGTGATGTGATGTGGGAAGAAGCGAGTGAGAATTAAAAACATATCAAGGTTGTGGGGATTCTTGTCAAAACTCATTTGAAATCGATGTGACCTCGACCAGTGCAGATGCGGGCGTTAGCGTCACCCAAGTGAAAGAAGGCGCGTTGATTACCAAGGACACGAAGATGAATTGGTGAAGTACTTAGAATGGATTTATATGTTTTTATGATTTCTTTTAAAGGCGAAGAAATTGAGAGACAGTCCGACGTGAACTTTGACTCCAGAGGGTGACCATAGAATCAAGTTAAGGTAATTCAAAAAACAAATATACGTCTCTTGCCTGAATAAATGGATGAGAAGAATAATTTTACCATGACAAAAATAAATGTGTTAACCCCTAAGCACCAATAGTCCAGGAGAGAAAATTGGAAAAAAATATACAGTTAGTCAGATTCTCTCCAAACTCTACAACAAATGCCTTAATGAATCTTGCTTTCCGGGCTGTTGGAAAACTGCTTCTGTGGTACCAGTATTCAAGAATTCTGGCGAAAGAACTGACCCATTAAATTATCGCCCTATTAGCCTCCTCCCACTTTTTGCCAAAATATTTGAGACCTTAATTAACCGTGCTCTGGTCCAGCACCTTACAGATGCTAAACTTCTGACCGACCAACAATATGGATTTAGACAAGCCCGTTCCACAGCAGACATCCTCACTGTAATCTCTGAACGCATATACCATTCACTGGACAAAGCGGGAGAGGGCAGAGCGGTAGCTCTAGATATATCTAAGGCTTTTGACAGGGTATGGCATGAGGGTCTCCTCAGGAAGATTAGATCATACGGTATCACTGGTAGAATACTTAACAGAATTAAATCCTTCTTAGATAAGAGAAAAATCCAGGTTGTCCTCGACGGTCGTACATCTAAACAATATGATATAAATGCGGGAGTGCCCCAGGGATCTATCCTTGGACCTCTGCTGTTCCTGATATTCATAAATGACCTCCCCGACAAAATTGCCTCTGAGATGGGTATATATGCTGATGACACCACACTCTATAGCAGGCACGACAGGAAAACAAATGAACATATATCTAAAGTAATGGCAGAAACACTAGAGGATGACCTCCAATCAGTAGTGGAATGGGGACAAAAATGGTTGATCACGTTCAATGCCGCCAAGACAAAACTGGTTTCCTTCAATAATTACAAGAAACCTTCTCTACCTCCTATAGCAATGACCAACGACTCTTTATCTGAGAGTACGTCTCTCAAGCTCCTTGGCCTAACGTTCATAGGAAACATGAGCTGGAACAATTACATCGAGAGCATTGCCAGGGCCGCTGCGAGGAAGGTGGGCTCTCTCTACCGTGCTAGAAAACTTCTAACACCCGAAAGTATCCTGTACCTCTACAAGGCCACTATTCGCCCATGTATGGAGTATTGCTGTCATATTTGGGCTGGTGCATCGGCTACTAGTCTCTCGCTCATTGGCAAGGTTCAAAAGAGAGTCGCAAATCTGATAGGCCCTAAACTGGCATCTAAGCTTCAACCTCTGTCCCCTCGTCGAAACGTTGCATCCCTCTGCCTGTTCTACAAGTATTATAATGGTGAATGCTCTGATGAACTGCAAGCACTTGTGCCCCCACGACGTGAACACCCTCGACAGACCCGACAAGCTGCAAAATCCCACCCCCACACTGTAGAGATCCCTAGATGTAAAAGATCCTTCTACTCCAGTAGTTTCTTCCCCAGAACTGCTAGACTTTGGAATTCCATTCCAGGTCACTGCTTCCCCAACTGTACTGACATGCATAAGTTCAAGTGCAATGTGAACCAACATCTCGCTGCCCTAATCCCTACATAGTACCCCAGTAGATGTTTCCCCTGATAGTAGCCGCCTACACCAAAGTGGCAATGTGCCTTGTTTGGGGTGAAAATATAATTTTAAAAAAATAAAAAAAAGATTGCATATTTTTTTTCAGGGACAATGAATTCGAAAAACATTTTGATCATGAAAAATAATGTGTTAACCCCATAAGCGATAATGATCCGGGGGAGATAATTGAAAAAATGTAGTTAATCAAAAGCTGCACTGGTCCAAGGGGAGATAATCTTTAAAAAAAAAACTATAGTAGGCGAGTGTTCGTTCTTGATTAGAACTGAGTTTTATTGTGCTATGCGATAAACTATAATGACACATAACTTTTTCTACTTTTATAGAAGGGTATATAATCTTTTTTGTGTTGTTATATAGTCAGGTGGGAGATATATATTATAAAACGTATCATATGTTGTATGTGAATATATTCCATAACGAAGTACACGTTGAATAGTTGGGTTTATCTTTTTCTCTGTATATTCGTTTACGTGAAAATGCGTGTATATATATATATATATATATATATATATATATATATATATATCGTATCATTTAGTTGATTGTCTAGTGTGTATATTTTAAAATTTACGCAACAGTTCTGGCAGGAACCGATTGACGTGGACGTATCGAAACAGTTGTAGACAAAGAGTTCTTTCTAACAGATATAAATAACACAACACATACCTGAATTACTTATGAACATTTATTCTCATGATCTGGCCGGCATTTTCAGAGATTACACGTTCTTTACATCTTGGCTGTCCGATCATTACGTGTCTCAGACCAACCTGATGTAACCCCAATCTAGTTATTTATTTGTGCAAACTCAAAAATAATGTTTACATCTATTTTCTATTTTCACATTCTTTTTGCGAGTTATATGGCAATCATTCTTTCTCCAATTTAATTGTTTATTCTTCTAATCATAATAATTGATCCAACCACCCGCCGTCGGTCGAATCAAATAATAATAATAATAATAATAATAATAATGCTTGACCCCTGGCCCTGCTTGTTACAGTTAACACAGATACTACGCTATGATCACAGCCCAAATGATCATAACATTACAGTGTGTTTGTAGTGAATTATACTCAAGGATATATATAGCCTTTCTTGCATTAATATATAACTTAGTAGGATTAGTGTATGTTGCATGGTTTGGATTTTTTTTGCAGATGAACTGGTAGTTGACGAGATAGTACGAACCAGCTAGTGTGAAGTATGGCTTGACATTGATTATGAGCCTAATGAGATGTGAAACCGATCACTGTTGGGTCAAGGACAGACGAGGGGCGTGTGGACGAGTAAGATTCAACTATTTCCATTGGAAGCTGCATGAGCTAATGGGGCGAATGTGACCAATCCAGTAACAATGGTAAGAGATTATCCCAGAGAAGGGCTTAAGGAAATCTGAATTAGAGCTATGGTTAAAATTGCCCCCAAAATAGGCCAGTGAATTATGAATTAAAGCATTTTTATTTTAATAATAGGTCCTGGATGACAGCAGATAACCCTGCCAGCTAGAAAGAGATATGTCGTAGTCGCCGGTGTGAAATACATTTTCTTTGTAACGGAAAAACAAATACGAAAAATGGAACAATATTGCTGTAAAAGTGATTATTTGAAGATATCTAGCCGTTTATTTCAGCTAAAAGTTTGACCCGGGGGTCAAAGACTGAAGCCGCCGGTGCATGAGAAAATCATTGATGAGAACCTTGGTCTGTGGAAAGTTGTCTGATTGTGATGTATGGGGGAGGTGGCTGATTATTCAATCAGAGCGAACCAAGGTTTTGCGTAGCGAGCTGGGGTTAGTTAGATGGAAAACACGTCCGCTCCCTTTTTGCGTAGAGTATGTCAGTATACTACGTCCAGTGTAGTCTATTGATATAGTCATTAGTTTCAAAGTGTTCTGCAAAGATATCTCAGTTCTTTTGTTCAGCCTATGAATGGTCCAGAATATCTTACAGTGATACTGCCCAAGTGTTTATTTTTTTAATATTTTTTTTGTTTTTTTGTTTCTAAGAGTTTTGCTGCTTTTCTCAGATACTTTTTCCAATCTTTGCTTTAACCTCTGCTGATTTAATGGTACCTGCTTCCAGAACTCCCAAATATTTATATGTATCCTGTTTGCCTAGGGGTCTACTCTACTCTTGATTAGGCAGTCGGCCGCTTATATTGTCTCTAGTTTTCTGCTTCGTATTATTATTATTATTATTATTATTATTATTATTATTGGCTCACATGGAGCTTTCACACAAGTCAACAAACGATCTGATTGGAGACCTGTGGAGTTCTCTGGAAGCTAAGTGACAAGTCTCCCCAGATATCCAGTTCTCTCCTCCTCCTTCGATAGCATTTGCAAATAAATTTGCATCATCGCAACAGCTTCACCATTAATTTCTCGCTGGCAGTGGCCATTGGTTTATACTAGAATTTGAGTGGCACTAATCCTCCCCAAGATCACAGTGCTCTTCATACTTGTCCAGCGGGGGTCTGGCTAGTGCTCCCTCCTCGGTTTTTCCATCCTCTTTGACCCTTCTCGGCTCTTTGGTATCACTTTTCTATTGGGGGAACGGTGATGAAACAATGGAGGGGATGCATGATGGGGGTGTAGAATATGTAGTTCTGCAGCTTCGGTGTTCTTCATTCCCTGTAACGCTTCTTCGTTATATTGTCTTGCGTTATTCTCTGAATTCAAGGGTGTTCCTTAATATTTCAACCGTTTTCATTATCGTTAGGCGTTGTATTTTTTCAGCTATTCCTATGATTCCAATTTCTGCCATTCTTTTTTCCAGGTTTTTCGGAATTGTTCCTAGTGCTCCTACTATTATCGGTACTATTTTTATTTTCTTCATCATCCAAATCCCTTTTAACTCTCTGGCTAGCTCTGTGTATTTGCTTCATTTCTCCTTTTCTTTCATACTCACCCTGTGGTCAGCTGGGACAGCAAAGTCTACGATTTGACAGGATTTTTCTTTCTTGTTAATTATTACGACATCTGGTCTTCTTGCTTGGATGGGTTTGTCCGTCTGTATGTCCATGTCCCATAGGATTTTGTGGTTCTCGTTTTCGGGTGCTATTACGTGTTTATGCTTGTACCATTTGTCTGTACGCTCAAAATGCAGTCGTTTGCATAATTCCCAGTGCACCGCCCTCCCCACTTGGTCATGCCTGTTTCTGTATTCCTTTTAGGCAAGTTTGCTGCATTCACTAACTATATGGTTTATCGTTTCGTATCTCTGTCCACACAGTCTGCATTTGTTGTTTTCTTGTGTTTTATCGATCCTTGCTTTGATATGGTTGGTTCTTATTGAGTTATCCTGTGCTGCAGTTATTAGAGATTCAGTTTCTGGATTTATATGTCCTTTTCGCATCCATGTCCAGGTGTTTTCGTTATTCTCATCTTTTGTCATTCTTATGAATCTTCTCTGGAGTTGTTTTTCTTCTCATTTCTCTTTTCTCGTTTTGTCGTTTGTCTCTCTGTTTTCTGTTTTGTTGTTTTGTTTTTTTTTCGGTGTCTCTCGCTGCCATAATTATCCTTTCAGTGTTTTGCATTATTATTATTATTATTATTATTATTGTTATTATTATTATTATTATTATTATTATTATTATTGGTTAGAAAACTCGGTTTTCAGGGATTTTAAAGCTTACTAATGGACCATAGTTCAGTATGTTTAATAACATAATCTTCAAATAAATACCTGAAGTGTTAAAGAGATAGGAAAATTGCTAACGGAAAAACGCACTTTGTGCACATGAACGACTTATAATCGATTAAGTGATGTGTCAAATATTGTGCACGTCCTACAAAGACTTTATCATTGTAAGTTGGCGAAGATTTATATGCAATATATATATGCAATATATATATATATATATATATATATATATATATATTATATATATATATATATATATATATATATATATATATCCTTTTCTTTTGCTTTTTATTAATTGTTCCATTTTCTAAGTTGCCAGGCGATTCCACCATTTTTTTATCTTAAGGGGGTCGATCATCGAACAATGAATGTAGTTTACTATTGCAAATCGATATATCAGTATGTTCGAAGCAGACACAAAAGGTCCACTTTAGGGCTACCTTAGAGCAATAGGGTATTTCAATATAACCTAAATGTAGAGCACGTCAAGATCGATCTATCGATCTTCCAAAAGAATGACTCTCAACTCGTAAACAATCTGAATATCTCTTTAGATTAGTTCAGATTTTTAAAAATGCCTAATAATTTTGTTTTAAGCTTTATTTCCGCATTAACTGAAGACTTGTTACTTATTTTTTTGGAAATATTTTCTTTATCTCCATTGTCTCAAGTTTTTGTCCATTATATTCTGTGACCATCTTCGTTATGAGCTGAATCTATTGTTTGATCTACTCCAATCTAATAGACTCCTCACTATCGGCAAGTTCCAACCTCTGTCCCATCACACCAGCGTTTTATCGTTGAGCCTGTTTTACAAATACTTTAATGGAATGAGCTCTGATGAACGCATAGCACTTGTGTTCCTTCGACGTACATACTCCTGACTCGACAAACAGCCAATGCTATCACTGTTGAGGCCCGTCAACACAAGGAAACCTTTTATTATAATAGTTTCCATCCGAGGCGGCTAGACTTTGGAATTCTCTCCATCTTTCCTGCTTACCTGACTGTATTGATATGCAGAGGTTTAAGTAGACCCCCCTTACGTCCAATTGACTTTTTTACGGTGTAAATGAGTAATAGAAACAATCTCGTGTTCCATGTTTTTAGATATCGGCGGTCAGTATTGTTTCTTTTATCACGGAATAAAACCAACCTTAATCTTGTACTATGACAACAGCATATCCTTTTCATTGTTTTGATTCTCAGGTATATATCCATTGGTATCTTATATGTTTTATGTAGAGTGACGTGGTTCTCGGCTAATTAATTGTGTCAAACCGTGTCGGATATATACTCGAGAGTCAAAACAATGAAAAGAATATGCTGTTGTCATAGTCTTAGTGATCATAAATACTGAAAATTTTATTAAAATTGGTTATTTTTCTGATTTTTGGTGAATTTTTAAGTAAAGGGGGGGGTCAAAATGTTTATACATTTTGAGCATCGACATTTATTTTGCACGTACCTAATAAATAAAAATTCAAAAATAAGAGCATAACATTGGTACTGTCGGTCTTAGTTAACAAATAGCCACGTCTTGTTGATTCTCCTCAGCTGGACTTATAAAAAGGCTATGACAACAGCGTATTATTTTCTTTCTTTTGATTTTCATGTATATATCCACTGATATCTTATATGTTTTTATGTAGAGTGATGTGGTTCGGTTGGTTAATTGTGTCTAACCGTGTCGGATATATACTCGAGAGTAAAACCGATGAAGAGAATATGCTGTTGGCATAGCCCTAGTCATAACACGAGGGGAGAATAAGTTTTTTATAAAAATTAACCATATTTATATGAGAACATGATCAGTGAAAAAAGCCGTTCATTAAGATATACTTGAGGGTTAATTCTACGCATAAATTATTTTTGTTTCTTTTTCTAATAACGAGTCGCCATTTATCAAGGCCAAAAAGCTATATGAGGATAAGCTTTAATGAGATATAATGATTGTCAGTTGTAATATGAAAGTATTTATGAGAGAATTAAAACGAAGTTTAATTATTTGTAAGGATTTTTATGACAAGAATTGTTAAACTAAAGTGAATAAACTATGTAAGTTAATATACAGTGGTGCAAAAAAAGTGTGCAATTTTCTTTTTGAGTTAATTTTTACCAAATGAGATTTTGCGAAAAATTATTCATCAAAAAGTAGCTGAATAATTGTATTGTTCAAATTTGATTGCAATTGAAGTTTAATCAGGACAGGAATCAACTTGGTCCACATGAATATAATGTAAGAATCTGCATCATTCTTCTCCTAAATGATGCATGGCTCGATGACGCCGTTTCATCTAGTGGCAAACCGTATATTAACTTTCTGTTGGATGAAAGAGCCATGACTATGTTCATGGAGGTGAGTCTGAGCTTAGAAACGCATATTCTTATGTATATGCCAAATCAATTTTTAATCGTTTGACTGACATCTTCACAAAATGCTTCACATTCTGTTTTATTGTGATTAGTTTGGGTTTTTTTTTATCCTCTGCAAGAATTTTGTACGGAAAGAGCTTAAGGTCATCATGATTAATCTACAAAACTGATGTTCCTCAAATGCCAGTTTGTTTAAGAGATGGCCATTTTGATTTTCTTGGGACGGATTCCCCAAAACGTTCCCGTAACATCTGAGCATTGTCAGGAATTATGGCTGATCGATGTTGACTATTGTGGTTCTATGGGCATCTGCTACATTCTCATAAAAATTGTTATTTAATATTTTAGTAGCATAAAAACAATGTTGTTTATGATATTCAAATTTTTTTTTTTTTCAAGCGGTCCTCTCTCTCGATCACAAAATGTAGCAAAATAAAAAATAAATCAAAAATAAAATATTAAATATCAAGAACAGCACATTGTTTTTATGCTTCATAAACTTCTCATGACCTTGTAATTATTATTCTATAAGCATAACTAGAATGATATATATTTTAACACTTTAGATATTACAGAGTTTCGAGAATATGCAGTAACGAACATTTCAACACACTTTTAAATAATTGCAATATCCGCCATACTTCTTACTAAACGCCTAAAGAAAAGCCCTCAAAATTTCCAAGTGCAATCAAGACATCATAATTAAAAATAACAATTGACAGAAGTCTTATCTACCTATATATATATATATATATATATATATATATATATATATATATATATATATATATACTAATAGTAAAAACAACGTCATATATATAAAAAAAAAACGTCATATGTTGCTTCTGTTGTGATTTCGTTTTCAAATGAATTATTTTAACGACTAATTTTTAGGGTGTATAGATCCTAGTGTAATGTTAAGTGTGTTTTTACTTTAATAATATATTTCCAGTAGAAAGCTAATGCCAGGAAAAAACTATATAGTAAATGCATTTCAGTTTTTTAGCGTGATAGGTAAAATTTTATGAAACTCGTTCAAACTATTATGATGTCTTATATGTCACAGAAAGTGTATTTTATTGGGAAGGGTAGGCACTATTGTTCACAAATAAAATTGTTTATTTGATGAATATACGGAAGTTGTTCCCTAAATTAAGTAATGGCGCATGAGATATTAAATTAAGTATTATTAAGCTATAACCTTAACGTTTGTTTTAACGAAATTTATATATTATATATCTCTCTCATTACTGCATATATATATATGTATATATATATATATATGTATGTATGCATATATATATATATATATATATATATATATATATATATATACAGGGTAACCAAAAAAACGGGCGCCAACTCTAATTAGGTTCCGTTTCTTAGTGTTTTGTTCGAATGAAATGAAACTTCAAAACTTGAAAAGAACTTGAAAAAAACTTTGCAGCTAATTCTACCCTATGCGACGAAGGCCATCAGCTCCCCATATTTCCTCTTATAACACAGAACAAGCTAGGTAACATACAAATATCCGTGCATGAGGTCGCCAAGCAAATCAAGAACCTAGATTCCAGTAAAGCAACTGGCCCTGATGGCATCCCAATTATAGTGTTAAAAAAAACTTCAACCAGAACTTGCTCCCATACTTACGAAACTATTTAAGCGCTGCCTTAAGGAAAAGTGCTTTCCGACTCCCTGGAAGACCTCATCAGTTTGCCCTGTATTTAAGAATTCAGGTGATAAGTCATCTCCCTCTCAGTACAGACCAATAAGTCTCCTGTGTGTTATGAGTAAGTTGCTGGAATCCATATTAAATAGAGAAATAGTCAACCACCTCAGCAGGAACAACCTTCTTAATGACACACAATATGGTTTCCGCTCTGCAAGATCTACCGCAGATGTACTGACGGTTATATCCCACAGGATTAGTGAATCTCTTGACAAAGGCTTCCTTTCTAGGGCAATTGCTCTTGACATATCAAAGGCCTTCGACAAGGTATGGCAAAAGGGTCTACTTCACAAGATTTCCAGCTACGGTATAACTGGAAATGTTTTCTCAATCATTAAATCATTTCTCTCCGATAGGCTCATAAGAGTAGTGGTGGGTGGACAAAAATCAGAGGCCTGCAATATAAATGCTGGAGTCCCTCAGGGGTCAATCCTGGGCCCAACTCTCTTCCTGATCTACATCAATGACCTCCCTAAACACATACTTAAATCATTCGTTGACATCTATGCTGATGACACGACCATCTACGGCAACACATCAAAGGCTGTAAATGACAAAGTTCTCTCTGATTCTCTCTCCTCTGAGCTCGAGCGCGTGGTTCAGTGGGGGAAGATGTGGCTGGTTACCTTTAATGCATCCAAAACCAAACTCCTATCCTTACATCATCAACGCTCTGATCCCCAGCTGGCATAAATTGTGATGGATGGCTCTCGTCTGGGTGAGGCCCCGTGTTTTGACAAGCTTCTGGGTTTGACCTTTACTCCTGATCTGAAATGGAACACGTACATCAAGTCTGTTGCCAAGGTCGCTGGAAAGATGGTGGGATCCTTCTACCGCTCCAGAAGATATCTCACTAATGATGCAATTCTCTATCTATATAAAAGCCAAATAGGTCCAAGGATGGAATACTGTTTCCATATCTGGGCAGGAGGTGCTAAAAACAGCCTATCCTGCCTAGACAGAGTACAAAATAGACTTCGTGGCTTAGTAGGGGATGCCATTTCTCTACCCTGCAACCTCTTTCCCACAGAAGAGACGTTGCGAGCCTATCCTTGTTTTATCGTTATTTCCATGGCAGGTGCTCGTCTGAACTCCAATCTCTGGTCCCCCCCTCGCCAATCTTTCACGAAAAACATCCGTCTAGCTGAATCCACTGTGAAAAATTTCCCCCACTCTTTATCTGTGCCAAAATCAAAACGCGGATTCGATGAACAAAGCTTCTTTCTTAGAACTGCACGCCTGTGGAACTCTGTTCCGTCTGCCTGCTTCCCACTGGACTACAACTTGGATGTCTTTAAGTCCAACGTTAACAAATTCCTAATGAACCGCCCCTTTAAGTAAACACTTCATCAAATCTCCACACTAACGTAATGTACTTGCAATAACCCTTATCCCTAAGTGGCTTCCGGGCCTTGATAAGTGGTGATCACTGTGTAAAAAAAAATGAAACTTTGGTCATAACTAGTTTATTATATTTAAAACATCACATCAAAACACTAGGTATTTGGCCTTTTTTTCTCTGTTCTACAGCATATGTTCTAGATGGCCTCCATTTAGCTTTTGTTTTTTGGGGGTTTTTTGTTTTTTTTTGGGGGGGGTCACCCTGTATATATATATTAAATATGTACATATTGTTTCTGTATTTATATATGTTTATATATTTTTATGTATACAATTCACTACAAAACTGACCCACCATTATGAATTTGGAACAAAGTTGCTTAATGTAAAGGTGGGTAATGTGAGTAATATTTAGTTTAATTTAGTTTCATGTGAAATGTGGAAAATAAGGGTAGAATCCCTTCGTAAAAATTCAGATTTTTTGTAAAATTTGAAAAATAAATAACAAATAAATTTGCATTGAATTTCATTTATAAATAAGGAACACCAATTGAATAAGATTCCCTGAATTCAAATTTATTTAAGTTGAAACTTAAAATTTGCCACATTTTCTAGAATTAAAATCATGTACTGATTATACTTTTGAACTCGTTAAAACGGAAAAAATATTTAATCCGTTAACTTCAAATAAGAGCTTTATGCAAAATTGATGGTTACATATAGTTATGAACATGTGCTAATTTTTGTATTAAATACTAATCCCTATTAATTCTATCAATTCCTAATCGTGTAAAAGACCAATACCATAATAGTTAATTCGCTGCACCTTGTCATAACCAATATCCATACTAACTATCGGCCAAGTAGGCTCAATAATTCTGAAAAATATTCTTGAGTGTATGTAATACTCTAGTGGCATATCCCTGTTAATCCCTAAATATGCATTGAACGGATACCAAAATACTTAGCTTGCTGCAAATAATCATAATAAAGGTCTATACAAAATTTCAGTTAGATCAGAACAATAGTCTCCAAGAAAAAGTTGGACGCACAGACAGACAGAAACACATAAAGAATAAGAGAAATATATAAAGGTCTGATAATAACTGTAATAAAGTTTTCTAAAGTCTTCTAGTTTGTGTATATATATATATATATATATATATATATATATATATATATATATATATATATATATATATATATATATATATATATATATATATCAAACACCTATTGATGAATACGGCTATGGTGTTCCAAAAGTTAAAAACTCTAAAATTACTAACTTGGGATCATGACCTTGCTCTTGTGGACGCATCACGCTCGCAGTTTGATAAAAACATTCAGATTTTACGTCTTTTCTTTTTCTTTTTTGTGAACACAGTATCAATGCGATGAACGATGCTTTCAAAGGAATATTGCAATCGAACTGTAATGTTTTCGCCGAAATGAACCGTTTCCTTTGGTCAGTCGGTAAGGGCAGAATTCCTTCAGAAGAAGAATGCGGACAATAAGCGATAGGCGTTTTGTATATTTGCCTATCCTGGCGATAAGAGATAAAACACTGATTCTCTTGACGGGGTGGAGCTATCTGTCGGACTGGATGCATCACTAGGCTCTTTGGCCCTCTACCACAGGGGCTTTTTAATGACCCTCCCCTATTCAGAGATAGCTGTCTTTTTTTGTTGTTGTTTTATGTTTTGCTTTCGCTTGCCTTAACATGAACTCTATGAAATAATCCCCACCTTTAAGGTCGCTAATTAACAGCGTTAAATACATTATTCAGAAGTTGTGGTAAGTACTTAACGTGTCGACACAATAAAGATAGTGATAGACACAAAGGCATGACACTATATACGTTTATGCACACGTTGATAGATAGTGAATACATGTGTGTGTGTGTTTGTGTGTATGTATGTGTGTTTGTGTGTGTACGTGTGTGTGTGTGTGTGTGTATGTGTGTGTGATAAAAATTATAAAAATAATATTCCAATGTGATGGAAAATATAAGAGGAGAAAACCAAAAATTATATATATATATATATATATATATATATATATATATATATATATATATATATATATATATATATATATAGTAAGTTATAAAATATATATGGCGATTAAGCTACACTGAATGTTCCGCTTTTGGTCGACTCTAGGACTCTTTGAGGCTTATGCATAAGCCTGAAGAGTCATAGAGTGGATGAAACGCGGTATATTCAGTGTAGCTTAATCGCCATATATATTTTATAACTTACTAACTAGCTCTACTTACGTATTGACCACTTTTGAAGTAAATACTTAAAGTTTACGCATAAATTTATACTTTCGTATATTAATTTTATGTGAGTAAATGAAGTAGTTATATATATATATATATATATATATATATATTCATCAACGTAATATCTCTCTCTTTATATATATATATATATATATATATATATATATACTCATTAACATACAGACCGTCTCGCTGTATCCCATCTTTTCAGCGCGGCTAGACGAGAAACTATCTCAATACAGGATTAAAACTCGACAATCTAGGTCCTATTTGATTGCTGCTAAGGTGTGTATGCAAAATTACGATGATCAAACATTGTCCAAACGTCTAATTTGTTTACGCGAAGAGCATTCCTTTATACGCTAGCGGTAGCTTGTTATTTCACTCCCTAGTACGCTCAACCCAAGACAGAAAGCATTTATATATATATATATATATATATATATATATATATATATATATATATATATATGAAGGCTTCCATCAGTCTTGACAGACTATGGATACCCACTGTAAGGGTGCCTGCGCGTGAAATTTGTGTGGCAAGACTTGCGCAACCTCTAACAACGCCTCTCCTGAGTCAACATTGTTGCATACCAGTGGCAAGTTGAGGTACAAGACGACTGGAAACAATGCCGAGATAAGCGGAGAGCACATACAGCGCCTATATATATATATATATATATATATATATATATATATATATATATATATATATATATAAAGCTGAATGTCTGTGTGTTTATGTGTGTGTGTCTGGTCACGAATAGGCTCCTATATGGTTGACTATTATAGAAAACTGATCACATATAATGATAGAAGATGTATCGAGACAAAGGAATGGATATGTTTGATCTGGCAGAACGTTGGTTCATTAAAATTGCGGGGTCTGCGTTCGCGCCTGGTCCACAAAGTATGGAAATTAAAGATTTAAAAATGAAAAAAAAAACGTTTACAAGTGTTTTTGATATATATGTACATAATAATACTTTCATAAGTAGGTTTTAACTTAAATAGGGATGGTATAATAAAATTGTGAGGTCTGCGTTCGCGCCTGGCCTCCATAGAATGGAAATAGGCACAAACTTTAATAAAAACTTTTCATATCTATCTGCGTAAGTATACTTTGATAATTATGTTTAAGTTTGAAGAAATATGGTATAATAAAATTATGGGGTGTTCGTTCACACCTGACCTCCATAGAATTGAAATGTCACAAAGTTTAACAAGGTTTTTTAATATAGATCCACAGAATATTGTGATAAGTGTTTCAGTGTGAACAGGTATGGTATAATAAATTATGGGGTTTATCTATTTTATTTTTACTTTCATCATATTTTGCTTTAGTTTTGATACCGCCAAATTCAACCCAAATTTACAACCCTTCCTTTTTATAACCTATCATACTTTCATAAATCAGAGTCCGTTTTCTGTAGGCTGTTTTTGAACCCAGTCAACGACGGGTACTTTTGCTAGTATATATATATATATATATATATATACATATATATATATATATATATATATATATATATATATATATATATATATATATGGAAAGAGATAGACAAACAGACAGACAGAGAGAGGCAGATAAGCAAAAAGAGATAGGGAGAAATAGAGAGAGAGAAAAGGAAAGAGATGGAGAGAAAGAAAAATCGACAACCAGTTAGGAATTATCGTACATCAGAAATACATTAAAATATCATTTTTAGAATTAACTATCTGTAAGCATATGTTCACAAACGCAGTGTAATTAAAGTAAAAATTATTACAAAAAATATAATACAAAATTATTATGCAATGAAAAAGAAAAAACCTTTTTTTAAGTATATGCGAATAATCAAACATAATAAAACATGATACACAAATAAAAATACTAATAACGAACAAGATAAATGCAACTGGAGACACCGCACACTTTGCCCAGTTCAAAATAAATGTCTAACTAAAAGCGTTGTTTATCAGGCAACAATATTTGCGAAAGAAAACCCGAATAACAAGAAATATTACGTAGGCATGGCTTCCTTAGATTTCAAAACCCGATACTATGACCACAAAAGTACATTCAACAATAAAAAAAAATACACCGTATAGAAACAACAATATAGCGAATAAATACTGGGAACTCAAAGAAAGCGGACATTCGCCGGTAGTCGAATGGAAAATAATAAGACAAGCTACCACGTGTAGGCATCTAGACAACCCATGTAGATTATGCCTTCATGAAAAATTTGCTATCCTGTACTTTAGAGAACCCCAACATCTATTAAACTGTAGAAGAGAAATAGCAAATAACTGTGTTCACAAAATAAAATTTACCCTAGGATTGCAATACAAAATAGTTTTAAAACTAACAAAAGCAATAGAAAATAAACAAATAAATAAATTAAATAAACATTAATACATACAAACGATCACACATATATGTATGTATATGTATATATATGTGCATATATGTATGTACACATATATATATTTATATATAAACTAACAAAAAAAACACTAACCTAGTTTTAAAACAGATCCTTTGCCCGATAAAATGCATGCCCATTGGCTGATAGGAAGGGGCGCGGTGGATATTAGAAAGCTGATTGGCTAACTAAATCCTCAATAGAAGAGGACCATATAAAAACGATAAACAACCACAGAATTCGCGCATAAGCCTGAGGAATCCTAGAGTGGATGAAACGCCGAATATTCAGTGTAGCTTAATCGCCATATATATTTTATAAATTACTAAATATATATATATATATATATATATATATATATATATACATATATATATATACATATATATATACATATACATATATATATACACATATATATATGCACATATACATATATATAGACATATACATATATATATACATATATATATATACATATATATACATATATATATACATATATATATGTACATATATATATACATATATATACATATATATATACATATATATATACATATATATACATATATATATGCATATATATACATATATATATACATATATATACATATATATATACATATATATATACATATATATATATATACATATATACACACACATATATATATATGTATATATATATATATATATATATATAACGGACTACATATATATATATACACATATATATATGCACATATACATATATATAGACATATACATATATATATACATATATATATACATATATATACATATATATATACATATATATATATACATATATATATACATATATATACATATATATATACATATATATATACATATATATATACATATATATACATATATATATGCATATATATATACATATATATATACATATATATACATATATATATATACATATATATATACATATATATATACATATATACACACACATATATATATATATGTATATATATATATATATATATATATATATATAACGGACTCTCCCGTCGTGTTCGACGCATGAGGGCCAAAAATTCGCTCTGTTTCACTCTGTCTTCAATGCTTGTGCCGCATGTGTGACAAGAGGCCAGCTATGCTCCCACAAACCAAGTCGCACGACTCACATGATACAGGCTGGGAATGCGCTGTTTCTACTTTTGCTCTACGAAGATTTGTTTGGTGTGTGTCAATGTACGTGTTAATGCCCGCAAAACATTTTTCCCTCCACAATTTTCTATCCGCAGCATCTTCTTCAAAGGTTTTTGGGTTCAGGCCGGCGTGCGTAAGATTGTTTTTCAGCTTACCCTTGTACCTCAGAAATGGACGACCCACATTTCGATTACCCTCTTTCAGTTGACTATATGCTAATTGCTTAGGAAGACGGTTTTCATCCATGCGATCAAGGGGACCAGCCACCGAATCTGAGACTTCATCAGGAAGGCCTCAATACTTAAAATGTCGAACCTAGCAAACAATCCCGAGTTAGGGGCCTTGTCTTTCCATGTTAATCCACATATACTGCGAAGGCAACGCTTATGGAATGTATCCAGTTGCGCAATCTGCCTACGGTATGGGATCCAGGCTTCCGATCCATTCAGGAGTATCGAAACAATCACTGCACGATAAACTGAGATTTTGGTCTTTAGAGGCAAACCTCTTTCATTTCATACTCTTGACCGCAGTTTGCCGAAGGCATCAGTCGCCTCTGAAATTCTGCTCAATATCTCATCATCAAGTGATGCTGACGAATTCACCTTACTTCCGAGATATGCAAAGGATTTAACATACTTTAGAGGTTGTCTATTCACTAAGATTTTCTGAGGCGGTTCCACATATTCTGGTCTCGGAATATTCACACCACCTTGCTGCAACGGGGTGATCTTTGGTTGGTAGATAACTTCTGTCTTTTTGATACTAATCGTCAAACCAAATGCTTTTGCGGCATTGGAAAACTTGTCAACTAATTCTTGTGCTTCTTCAAATGAAGTGGCCACGAGTGCAGCATCGTCTGCAAAAAGAAAATCACGAACCATTTTACTTTATATATATATATATATATATATAATCAGTATCAACAAAGATTTTATCAGTCAATGAGGAACCCCTTCCTTCACTTTAGCTATCTAACTGTTCCGAGCTATTCGCTGCCATGTGGGACACATTTGCTGTATCAGGTCGTCCCTCCATCTCGTTCTTGGTCTTCTCTTTGGCCTCTTATGTTCACGAGGTGTCCATTCCGTTGTCCTGATAGTATTGTTATGTTGTCTGGCTACGTGTCCTGCCCATCTGTGTTTAGATGTTTTGATGGCAGTATTGATGTCAATAACTCTTGTTTGTTGGAAGATCCAGATGTTTTTATTTCTGTCTTATAGAGTGATGCCTAATATTATCCTCTCTATCTTCCTTTGTGCTACTACGACTTTGGCGAGTTGTCAGGGCCCATGTTTCACTACCGTAGATCATCACAGGTAGAACATATTCACATATGTGTGTGTGTTTGTTTGTTTGTTTTTTTGTATTAAGCTAGGGAATAAATACATAATTTAGTCAAGTTAAAGGATTTCTTAACGAAAAATATCTTCGCTATTTTTATGTGAACATTTATTCCATCAAGTAAAAAGAGAAAATGTTTGAGTTAGATGAAAATTTAGACACTTTAATTTGATTATTAAGCACATTTCAATACCAATCAATTATAGGATTGGCAGTAATTCCTCTAATGAAGAAGTATTTAATATCAATAGTAACACTTATAATAACGCTTTACGAAAAAACTATATAAAATCTAAAATTGAATATAATTACAGAGAATATATGAATATTAAAAGCAAAAATAGAAACTAGAAAATTATTTGGTTCACACCATCCCAGTTTAATCGACAGGTTAAATCCAAAATTGTCTTTTAATCTTTTTTTATTCATTATTCCTTGTTAATAACCCTCTAGATGACATCATTTGATAAAGAAAAATATTATATAACAGCTGTATAACAAACAGCTTACAACAATAACAACAATAATAATAATAATAATAATAATAATAACAATAATAATAATAATAATAATAATAATAATAATAACAATAATAATAATAATAATAATAAAAAGTATATATGAAACAAGGATAGCCGATATAATACCAACAATTAATAATAGATAAAATAGTGATGGTAATAAAAATAATTGTAGAATTAAAAATAACTTTCTGTGTTAAAAAAAAAAAAAATTGGTGCAAAAATAATGCCGTTTTTCGACGTTCAACTTCATGTCAAAAAACGACATTAAATAGTTATATATATATGAAAATAATACAATATGTATATAAATAAAATCGATGTTACTTTGGTTATCATACATAATACTTAAAGATAATTACAAATCTCTGGGGGTTTTTTCAAAACTGTAATATTTATTTAATTTGATAAAATAATAATTAAATAATTATTAAATACATATTATTCTATTTAAAATAAACAATGTATTAACTCGTTTTATAAAACTCGCAGTAAGTAGTTACATATGAATAGAATATAATAGTTTTATAAATAATATTCGTGTAACCTCTATTATAATATATAATAATAAAAATAATTAAACATTAAAAATCTGTCGGTTTTCAATGCTGCAATATTTGTTCATGTGGTTTTATTTTTGTAAATATGTGTTTGCATTCATATTATATATATATATATATATATATATATATATATATATATATATATATATATATATATATATATATAGTGAAAATGGGAATTAATAAAAACTGAAGAAAATGCTCAATACTGTTGTAGAGCAAATATGAGTTTTATTTTTTATTACCATATCTTTCTGTTAAGTACATTATTGTTTCAGCTACTCGGCCGTTTTTTTTTGACCGTCTGTAGCTTCCTCAGACTTTTACAGCTGTAAAAGTCTGAGGAAGCTACGGACGGCCAAAATAACGGCCGAGTAGCTGAAACAATAATGTAACTTAACAGAAAGATACGGTAATAAAAAATAAAACGTATATATATATATATGTATAATAAAACGTATATATATATATATATATATATATATATATATATAATGTCAGTGTGTTTGTGTGTAAATATTTAACCGATAAATTCTTAAACTAACTATCACATAACACTGAAAACAGGAAATAGTAATCATACAGCGAGGATGGTTAATACACAGTAAAAGCTTTGTTTGGATTGATGAATGTACAGAAGTCGGCAAGTTTAAATGCAAAATGTTTATTTCAACTTGCCGACATATTTCTATTACTTTCTTCGCATGTCCAAATTCAATTAATTTTCTTCAAATCGTTTCATATTAAACCTTTCTTACTACATTGATAGCTACATCGGTGGGAGACGTAGCTGGAGCGCCAAATGTTTTGGTTTAGATTCTAGCTGATGGCATCCAAGTAATTTTTTTTTACCTTTTGAAATCAGTAATATATATTAGGTAAAATATAATATTCTATAGAGAATTGATTCTGTAATAATACATGCGAAATTTACATGAATAAAAATACATTTAAGTGTGTTTTACGA
Organism: Euprymna scolopes; assembly: GCF_053919585.1. NCBI lineage: Eukaryota > Metazoa > Mollusca > Cephalopoda > Sepiida > Sepiolidae > Euprymna > Euprymna scolopes. The sequence goes on along the minus strand of NC_136492.1, from coordinate 111,175,861 downwards.
TCCAGTAAGTCCTGATGTCATACGGATTACATATTCGTTGAAGTTTTTCAGACAAGCTTTTCATGTATGGTATACAAACTGTAGTGAATATCTAAGTAGTGTATTTTTGTGTCTAGTCTAGATTTCTTAAAAGGAAGCAGTACATATGCTGGGAGACAACCAATTACTAAGTAGATCGATTATAAAATTTAATACGATATGGGAACCGATACTTATAAACAATAGATAGTATAAAAGTCCCCCCGTCTTGGATTAAGCACTGTCATAAATGTACTTTCACCCGATGCTTCGTTTAGTTATTAAGCGAATGAAGTTCTCTGTCCGTTTGTTTGTAACAAACTGCTAGTTTGAAAATTGTGAAACGATGGGCTAGTGTTTCTTTAATAGGCACCGATTCATAGTCTTGTGGGTAGAGCGGCTTCTTTAATGGGCACTTGATGAGGGACATTTGCGGGCACCGATTCGTAGCCTCATGAGTAGAGTTGCCGACTGTCAACTCGAAGTTCGCTCCACGGCTGGGGAAAGTTGCTTGTCTAGCCACACTGATGAGTTGCCCAGAGCGCCTAACAGTATCTCACAATACGACCAGACTTTGTTGGATTGTCGTAACTTAGTCGGATTGACATAATTACGATGATTGTATTTTCTTCGATATTGATTTCTAGCCATTTCTGATACATTGTTCTCGTAGATCTGGTGGGCTTAATCAAAATTTTCCTCAAATGGAACCATTGATTGATACATACACACACAATGGATAATTTTATATATACATATATATATATTATTATTATTATTATTATTATTATTATTATTATTATTATTATTATTAACTATATATACCAGGTAGGACGATAAAATTGTCGCGATATAAAAAACGACATGGTTCCATTTCCGTTTGATGAAAATTGGTTTTCATTTTTGTTGCAAACCATCTACTTGTTGGCCAGTTGTGTACAAATCCCAAGAGCAATAGGAGCCTTCTATCATGTCTAAAAATGAAACAATGTTCAGCAAGCGAGATCGGATATGCGCTATTGTGCAACTTCTGGTCTCTACCGTTTCAAGTTATGACAACAGGACCATTGCTGGTACCCTCTAAATACAAATCCGGATGGCTCAACAAAGTTTCCGGCCACGGTTATGGTCTTTTGTGTGGTTTCAAATGAGAGCCACATCATGCCACCTAAACACCAAAGTGCACCTGGATTTGCTGAAGAGTGTGGTGATTTCCTGGTGCAACCATGTGCTTGCTGGAAAACTCTGAGTGTGGCAGCAGGAGTCGGCGCCGGTCCACAAATCCACACCGACCCAAGCTTGGTTTCAGAAGGAGTGCTACGTCTTTGTACCCTTCTTTCACTGGCTCCCTCCTTCCCGACCTGAACCCACTAGACTATTTCGTTTGCTCATATGTCGAGAACATCACTAAAGCCAGCTTGATCGCCGCCATCTGACAAGTATTCTCCCAGTTTCGGACCGTATCGAGGCGGTAATTGGGGCTGAAGGTTGGTACATTAAATAGATGTCAACTCTACAACATAATCAAGTTACCTGAACTGATTTTTTCAAGAAAAGTTATAAATTGAATATGTACGATTGTGTCCTTAGAGCAACCGTTCCACCCTATATATATATATATATATATATATATATATATATATATATATATATATATATATATATATATATATATATATGTTCATATAGATGTATTTGCTGATGTATATATATTTATATGTGTGTGGTTGTCTATGTATATATATATGTGTATATGTATATATATGTGTGTATATATATGTATATATGTGTGTACGTGTGTTTGTTTGTGTTTGTGTATCTATATCTGTATTTGTATATGTCTATATATATATATATACATGTGCATGTGTGTACACATGTATATGCATGTATAAGTATATGGATATATATGTGTGTGTATAGATGTATATGTGTGCATGCCTGTATATCTGTACGTATTTGTATATTTGTATACATGTGATTATCTGTGTATCTATACATATAGCTGTATTCGTACGTGTGCGTATGTTCTTTTATGTATATATTTACGTGTGTATGCTTCTGTCGCTTTCGCACATGTATGTATGTATTTGTATATTTAGTACGTATGTATGTATGCAGATATATGCCTCAGCATGAATATGTCTGCATTAGTCAATCCCCCCACCCCTAACTTAACGCGTAACGACACGTAACTCTCGGAGTAAAATCACACAAATGCATAGTCCTTTTCTTTCCGTGACGCGTTCAATATAAGTAGAACCCCTCTCACATCACCCTCCTGTACAACTTACAGCCTCAATAAAATTATGACCCATTTTTAATTTTACTTCAAATTTACATTCTGTTGTGAAAAGTTTTAAATATCTTTCAACAGGTCCTAATGCGATCTTTCCTTTTTTTTCTATCCCCTTTTTTTCTCTTTAGAGAGCTCGCAATTTATTATAAACTCTTTATGAACTTTTTATACTTATTTTGAAGAGCTCCAATTTCTCTATAATCTATCCAATTTTTCATTTTTCTTTTTGGCGTCGAAAAGTTCCAGGCCGTCTGATGAAGTTTCTTTAACTGAAACAGATGGCTATTTGTAGCGACCATATGTAACTGTTTACCGCAAATAATAAATATATATATATATATATATATATATATATGTATGTATGTATGTATGTATGTATGTATGTATTGTTGCTGTTATGGATAACTTACTTTTATACACGTAATAATATTTAAATAAAATACTTCAAATAATTAATTAATAATTACAAATAATACGCCCTAAAAATGTGTGGCCACTAAAATGTAAACAAAGGGCAGATAACTTCTCTCTTTAGAGCACTCAGAGAGCGAAAACAAGGAAGAAAATATACTACAGAATCGCTAATAAAAAATAAACAAATCAACAATCATATATATATATATATATATATATATATATATATATATATATATATACCTTTAATTTGGTATATATATATATATATATATATATATATACCAAGTAAAAGTTATTCAAGAGGGAAAACTCGTGAATTAAAACGAAGTTATTAAGAGTGCTCAATAAAAAGAGCAAAATATAATATTTGTATTCATATAGCCAAATATTACATAGTCGCTACACTGAAAATGCTTCAGACAATTGGTTAGTAATAACCAAAAGTCCTCGTCAGGAAACGTAATAAAGTTCGTGTACCACTGAAAGCGTCTGGTTCTCAAATGGAAGAACTGAGAAAATGTATTTTTTATATAAAAATAAAATGTTACATTTAAAAGGGAGGGATAGTAGCTTAAGTGACATTTTAGACTCCAAACATAGAAAACGATGGGGGGAGAGACTTAACAGAATAAAAAAAGAGAGAAATAAAAAAGAAATGATAAGGAAAATGAAAAAAAATGAAAGAACAGAAAAACGGAAGAAGGAAAAAGGGTTGTCATAAGCACATTTGAAATCATCTATGAAGAAGGGGTTGGAAGGCAACGTGTCAAAACATGACTTGGTGGGGATGAAGACAAATTAGCACAAACACATATATATATATATGTATTAGTAACTTAGACAAACGTGTGCACGCGCGCACACACACACACACACATGCATACGTGTTCGCATATGTATATGTTTTTTTATTTTGTTTTTTACATAAGTCAAACCACTTATCAAGGCCCAGAGACCACTTGAGAATAAGGGTTAAGAATTACAGTAGTAAATTGGACAATATAGTAATGATTTGTAGTGGAAATTCGGTAAATGTGTTAATTAAAGTGGAACGGCTCATCAAGAACTTGTTTATGTTGGACTTGAAGACAACTATATTGTAGTCAGCTGGAAAGCAGCAAAACGGAAGACAATTTCATAGGCGTGCACTTCTAAGAAAGAAGCTTTGTTCATGGAATCTACGTTTCGGTTTAGGCACAGATAAAGAGTGGGAGGAATTATTGATAGTGTTTTCAGCTAGACGAGTGTTTCTTGTGAAAGTTTGGTGAGGAGGGACCATAGATTGAAGCTCGGTCGAGCATTTGCCATGAAAATAACGATAAAACAGAGACAAACTTGCAACATCTCTTCTGTGAAATAGAGGTTGCAGGAAAGAGAAAAGAACATCTCGTACAAGGCTACGAAGTCTATTTTGAACTCTATTAAGGCAGGACAAGTCTTTTCTAGCAGCTCCTGCCCAGATGTGGCAACAGTAACCCATCCTTTGACATACCTGGCTCTTATATAGATAGAGAATTGCATCAGTAGTGAGATATCTACTGGATCGATAGAAGGATCCCAGCATTTTTCCAGCGGCCTTAGCAACAGATTTGATGTACGCGTTCCATTTCAGATCAGGAGTAAAGGTCAAGCCCAGAAGCTTGTCAAAACATGAGACCTCCCCAAGGCGAGAGCCATTCATTTCAATTGAGTCCAGATGGGGATCAGAACGTTGATGATGTAAAGATAGAAGCTTGGTTTTAGGTACATTAAAAGTAACCAGCCACTCCTTTCCCCATTATACCACGTGCTTACGATCAGAGGAGAGAAAATCAGAGAGAACTTGGTCGTTTACGGTTTTAGATGTGCTACCATAGATAGTAGTGTCATCAGTATAAATGTCTACGAATAATGTAAGAATGTGATTTGGAAGATCATTAATGTAAATTAGGAAAAGAGTTGGGCTCAGGGTGGAACCCTGAGGGATTCCAGCATTAATACTGTGAACTTCTGATTTTTGCCCATCAACTACTACTCTTATGAACCCATCAGAGAGAAATGATTTAATAATTGAGAAGACATTTCCAGCTATACCATAGCTTGAGATCTTATGAAGTAAACCTATATGCCATACACTATCAAAGGCTTTTGATTTGTCAAGAGAAATTGCCCTAGAAAGGTTTCCTCTGTCGAGAGATTCGATAATTCTATGAGATATAACTGTAAGCACATCTGCTGTAGATCTAGCAGAACGGAAATCATATTGTGTATCACTAAGAAGGTTGCTTCTGTATTTAACACAGATTCCAGCAACTTACTCATGACGCACAGGAGACTTATTGGCCTGTACTGAGAGGGGGGGTGAGCGATCACCTGAATTCTTTAATACAGTGCATACTGATGAGATTTTCCAGGGTGATGGGAAGCAATTCTCCTTAAGACAACGTTTAAATAGTTTTGTAAGTATGAGCTTTAAGTTCTGGTTGAAGTTTTGTTTTTTGGCTGATATAATTGGAATGCCGTCAGGGCCGGTTGCTTTACTGGAATGAAGGTGTTTTCTGATACAGGAGAAAATATTGGGGGTTGGAGGCCTTGATCGCAAAGGGTAAAATTAGCTGCAAAGTTCTTGACAAAGAGTTTGGCTTTGTCTGATGCTGACGAGATTACCTCAGGTTCATTGATGATAGTTGGGATAGAGCACACGCTTCTGTTCACGATTCTAATTACTGTTTGCCAAAACTGCTCAGCTACTTTGGACATTACGGACTGAGCATACAACTCTTGTGTTCTTTATTACTTTCTTACAATGGTTGCTGGCAGTCCTGAAAACGGCTTTAGTCTCCATACATCTATTACGTTGAACGCAATGGAAAAAGTGATTTCTGTGCGCAATGGCAGCAGCACACTGTGGAGAGAATCATGTAAATGAGAATGTATCTAATTTAATTAATAAAGCCTGAAGAAACGTATGCGTGGGTAATTAGGTTATATTTTCTTAACCATAAGACATATTTACCACGATGAAATTTAAAATTTAAATTTCCAGTAATGGTTACAAGTAAATATACCGCAAAGCCGTAGAAAAACTAGAGAGCAATTATGAAAATAAAAAAACCCAAAATCAAAAAAATATATACATATAAAATATATAATATATAAAAAATATTTTTAAAGAATAATAATATGATAAAGTAAATAATAATAATAATAATAATAATAATAATAATAATAAACAAGGATAATTATAAATTAAGAGAAACAATTTAAATGGTTCAGAAAATATAATACATTATAAAGTTCATTATAAAAAGATAAAGTATGAATATAGATAAATAAATTATGTAACGTTGGGAAAAATAAAAAAAAGAACAACCAAGATGAGAATAATAGTCCAAACAATACAAAAAAAAATAATCATAAAGCCTCATCTCAAAAATATACATTCATCATATCAACAAAACTCAATGGACCCGGATTTATTAATTACAAAATTAGAAAAAAAAAAAAACTTGGCGCTATTTGCGTTTTAAATTTCTAACGGCTGTGTTCATTGGGAAAGCAAATAAACCTAATATTTTTTCATTATTCAACAATAACATCCAGTGTGAATGAACCTGAAAATGAAACTTACATCGCCCGAAACGGTGTGAAAAATAAAAGAACAATCAATATATAATATATTTGTAGTCATCGACATACAGTCCTGTTTCGTTGTATTACAACTCATCAGTGAACTAGCACCTCTCCCAAGCCAAGGATCGAACCTAGAACTGTCGTGTTGATAGTCGGCAGCTCTACCTCTTGACCACGGAAACGGCAATCATTTACTATAATAATTAAATGCATATATATATATATATATATATATATACATATATATATACACATATATACATATATATATATACATACATATATATACATACATATATATACATATATATATATATATATATATATATATATATATATATATATATATATGCAATTTTAGAACGATTCATTTTAAAATTGCACACGGAATTTATAGACACCCTGTATATATATATATATATATATATATATATATATATATTTATATATATATATATATATATATATAGAGAGAGAGAGAGAGAGAGAGAGAGAGAGGGAGAGAGAGAGAGAGAGATCATGTACACAAAAATTATATAAATATATAATAAAATTATATGTGATTGGATTTTCAGCATTTACTTTAACATTGAGTAGAGCTCAGTCAAAATAGTTTAAAATATGGCAATAAAGCTACACTCATTCCGTTATGCATTTTTAAACATAGGAAATAGAAAATTCTTTCTCCGTCATAAATATATCGAAATTGAGTTATATTAGTTGAATATATGCATGCGTATATACACATATGTCCATGTATATATATGAGAGTGTGTGTTTTCACGTGCATGTGTGTTGATACAAGTGCACACATTCATAGAAATACAAGCGATACATTTAAAAGGACGGTCGAATTGAACTGTAAATACGCATGCGCAAACACCGTGCAAACCAAATAGTTTTGCGACACTCGCGCTCAAATAGATCAGGTCATGTTGATCGATTTTACACTATCAAAATATTTGTAGACAGATCAAAAGACGATTAGATGAAATCTCATTGATGGTCACTGTCATCGTGATTGCCACGAGATTCTGCGAGACTGTGAAAATGGGGGAGTCGAATAAAACATTAGTTTTCTCATCATCTTCATCTGCGCTCAACCGTTTTCGCTCCGCCATACTTTTGCGTTTTCGACATTCGGCGGCATTTTTCTGAATTGTTTCCGTGCAATTCACTGACAATAACGAGAACACGCCTAATGCTTCACTTTTTATTTCATTTATTTTTTCCCCCCTTTTTTTCATAAATCTCGCCGCTAACAACGAGAACCGACGATATAATCCCATAATTAGGAATATTAAACAAACTCAACACCGACCAAGTTCAAAAGTTACCCAAAACTATAATCAATAACATAAAAGGCCTTCAGTTACATTCCCGTTTATTGCTTAAAAAGTGATAACCGGACCACTGACCCCTTGACATATTTCACCCCCTGTTCTCTCACATGGTGACCCCTTTTTTGAAGGACAGAGGGCGGGAGCAATATCAAGGTTTAAATCGCCATTATTTCTTTTACAACTGCCTCTGGTCCAGGCTATCACCTCGAAAAGTTTCCAATTTTCGGAAGTGTCTAGATTATTTTGTAGTTCCCTTGGAAAACAGTGACTCATTGAAAGGCGAAGCGCTGAATAACAGCAAACATAATTTAGTTTTGGGATGGTAGATTTATCTACGAGGCTGGCTCCAGTGAACAGCTTTGTGTCCGATAACTGTAAACGGGTCTGCTGGTGGTCAGTTGGACATTCGGTCGGTTATTTTGTCCACTATAAAAAGAACAAAAATGTATCGATTCAAAGAAGAAAGGCTTCTGGGTCAGTTGGTAAGAATTCCCGTGGGCCAAAGTGTGACATACGACACTGACGTATTGGGAAACTGTAAGCAGAGCGTATGCACACAGCAAAGCAAGTGCAGTTATTTGTGGAAAGGGCTTGAGCAGGTAAAAGGGCATAGATTCACTTGTCTTTCCATAGGCATTGGTATATTTTGGAGATTTAAATATAAAGATAACTAAGGCTTGTATGCCGTAAATGTACATGTACACATTCGAGTATAGTCACATGTTTAATTACGATTTAAAAAATATAACTGAATGCATGTGGGTTAGAAATCCCCCAATATATGTATAGGTGCGTGTGTGCATGCGCGTGTAATTTGGAATAAACAGACAAAATCCATTTTAAACTACATTTGAGATGCAAATATTCTACTAAAAAGCATTAAATTTTTCGGTTTTCTTTTACACTATACTTTTTTTAAATTTCGGATAGTATAATATCTACCATAAGAGAAAGTATATATATATATATATATATATATAAAAATATATATATATATATATATATATATATACATATATACATATATATATATATATATATATATATATATATATATACATACATATATATATATATATATATATATATATATATATATATATATATATATATATATATATATATATATGTAGTAAGTTATAAAATATATATGGCGATTAAGCTACACTGAATATTCCGCGTTTCATCCACTCTAGGACTCTTCAAACAAGGATAAAATGTATTGTGAGCTAGATCCACTAGGATAAAAAAATAAAAAAATATTAAATAAGGATAAAATGTACTGTGAGCTACATTCACTAGGAGAAAAAATAAAAAATATTAAATAAGGATAAAATGTATTGTTAGCTAGATTCACTAGGATAAAAAATAAAAAATACTAAATAAGGATAAAATGTATTGTTAGCTACATTCACTAGGATCAAAAATAAAAAATATTGAATAAGGATAAAATGTATTGTGAGCTAAATCACTAGGATAAAAAATAAAAAATGTTAAATAAGGATAAAATGTCTTGTGAGCTAGATTCACTAGGATAAAAAATTCAAAATGTTAAATAAGGATAAAATGTATTGTTAGCTAGATTCAATAGGATAAAAAATAAAAAATATTAAATAAGGATAAAATGTATTGTGAGCATGATTCACTAGGATAAAAAATAAAAAATATTGAATAAGGATAAAATGTATTGTGAGCATGATTCACTAGGATAAAAAATAAAAAATATTAAATAAGGATAAAATGTATTGTGAGCTAGATTCACTAGGATAAAAAATTAAAAATATTAAATAAGGATAAAATGTATTGTTAGCTAGATTCACTAGGATTAAAAATAGAAAATATTAAATAAGGATAAAATGTATTGTGAGCTAGATCCACTAGAATAAAAAATAAAAAATATTAAATAAGGATAAAATGTATTTTTAGCTAGATTCACTAGGATAAAAAATAAAAAATATTAAATAAGGATAAAATGTATTGTGAGCTACATTCACTAGGATAAAAAATAAAAAATATTAAATAAGGATAAAATGTATTGTTAGCTAGATTCACTAGGATAAAAAATAAAAAATATTAAATAAGGATAAAATGTATTGTGAGCATGATTCACTAGGATAAAAAATAAAAAAAATTGAATAAGGATGAAATGTATTGTGAGCTAGATTCACTAGGTTAAAAAATAAAAAATATTAAATAAGGATAAAATGTATTGTGAGCTAGATTCACTAGGATAAAAAATAAATAATATTAAATAAGGATAAAATGTATTGTGAGCTAGATTCACTAGGATAAAAAATAAATAATATTAAATAAGGATAAAATGTATTGTGAGCATGATTCACTAGGATAAAAAATAAATAATATTAAATAAGGATTAAATGTATTGTGAGCTAGATTCACGAGGATAAAAAATAAATAATATTAAATAAAGATAAAATGTATTGTTAGCAAGATTCACTAGGATAAAAAATAAATATTAAATAAGGATAAAATGTATTGTGAGCATGATTCACTAGGATGAAAAATAAATAATATTAAATAAGGATAAAATGTATTGTGAGCTAGATTCACTAGGATAAAAAATTAAAAATATTAAATAAGGATAAAATGTATTGTGAGCTAGATTCAGTAGCATAAAAAATAAAAAATATTAAATAAGGATAAAATATATCGTGAGCTAGATTCACTAGGATAAAAAATAAAAAATATTAAATAAGGATAAAATGTATTGTGAGCTACATTCACTAGGATAAAAAATAAAAAATATTGAATAAGGATAAAATGTATTGTGAGCTAGATTAACTAGGATAAAAAACAAAAAATATTGAATAAGGATAAAATGTATTGTGAGCTAGATTCACTAGGATAAAAAATAAAAAATATTGAATAAGGATAAAATGTATTGTGAGCTAGATTCACTAGGATGAAAAATAAAAAATGTTAAATAAGGATAAAATGTCTTGTGAGCTAGATTAACTAGGATAAAAAATTCAAAATGTTAAATAAGGATAAATTTATTGTTAGTTAGATTCACTAGGATAAAAAATAAAAAATATTAAATAAGGATAAAATGTATTGTGAGCATGATTCACTAGGATAAAAAATAAAAAATATTGAATAAGGATAAAATGTATTGTGAGCATGATTCACTAGGATAAAAAATAAAAAATATTAAATAAGGATAAAATGTATTGTGAGCTAGATTCACTAGGATAAAAAATTAAAAATATTGAATAAGGATAAAATGTATTGTTAGCTAGATTCACTAGGATAAAAAATAGAAAATATTAAATAAGGATAAAATGTATTGTGAGCTAGATCCACTAGAATAAAAAATAAAAAATATTAAATAAGGATAAAATGTATTTTTAGCTAGATTCACTAGGATAAAAAATAAAAAATATTAAATAAGGATAAAATGTATTGTGAGCTACATTCACTAGGATAAAAAATAAAAAATATTAAATAAGGATAAAATGTATTGTTAGCTAGATTCACTGGGATAAAAAATAAAAAATATTAAATAAGGATAAAATGTATTGTGAGCATGATTCACTAGGATAAAAAATAAAAAATATTGAATAAGGATGAAATGTATTGTGAGCTAGATTCACTAGGTTAAAAAATAAAAAATATTAAATAAGGATAAAATGTATTGTGAGCTAGATTCACTAGGATAAAAAATAAATAATATTAAATAAGGATAAAATGTATTGTGAGCTAGATTCACTAGGATAAAAAATAAATAATATTAAATAAGGATAAAATGTATTGTGAGCATGATTCACTAGGATAAAAAATAAATAATATTAAATAAGGATAAAATGTATTGTGAGCTAGATTCACGAGGATAAAAAATAAAAAATATTGAATAAGGATAAAATGTATTGTTAGCTAGATTCACTAGGATAAAAAATAAATATTAAATAAGGATAAAATGTATTGTGAGCATGATTCACTAGGATGAAAAATAAATAATATTAAATAAGGATAAAATGTATTGTGAGCTAGATTCACTAGGATAAAAAATTAAAAATATTAAATAAGGATAAAATGTATTGTGAGCTAGATTCACTAGCATAAAAAATAAAAAATATTAAATAAGGATAAAATATATCGTGAGCTAGATTCACTAGGATAAAAAATAAAAAATATTAAATAAGGATAAAATGTATTGTGAGCTACATTCACTAGGATAAAAAATAAAAAATATTGAATAAGGATAAAATGTATTGTGAGCTAGATTAACTAGGATAAAAAACAAAAAATATTGAATAAGGATAAAATGTATTGTGAGCTAGATTCACTAGGATAAAAAATAAAAAATATTGAATAAGGATAAAATATATTGTGAGCTAGATTAACTAGGATAAAAAATAAAAAATATTGAATAAGGATAAAATGTATTGTGAGCTAGATTCACTAGGATAAAAAACAAAAAATATTGAATAAGGATAAAATGTATTGTGAGCTAGATTCACTAGGATAAAAATAAAAAATATTGAATAAGGATAAAATGTATTGTTAGCTAGATTCACTAGGATAAAAAATAAAAACTATTGAATAAGGATAAAATGTATTGTGAGCTAGATTAACAAGGATAAAAATAAAAAATATTTAATAAGGATAAAATGTATTGTTAGCTAGATTCACTAGGATAAAAAATAAAAAATATTAAATAAGGATAAAATGTATTGTGAGCTACATTCACTAGGATAAAAAATAAAAAATGTTAAATAAGGATAAAATGTATTGTGAGCTAGATCCACTAGAAAAAATAATAAAAAATATTAAATAAGGATAAAATGTATTGTGAGCTACATTCACTAGGATAAAAAATAAAAAATATTAAATAAGGATAAAATGTATTGTTCGCTAGATTCACTAGGATAAAAAATAAAAAAATATTAAATTAGGATAAAATGTATTGTGAGTATGATTCACTAGGATAAAAAATAAAAAATATTGAATAAGGATAAAATGTATTGAGCTAGATTCACTAGGATAAAAAATTAAAAATATTAAATAAGGATAAAATGTATTGTGAGCTACATTCACTAGGATAAAAAATAAAACATGTTAAATAAGGATAAAATTTATTGTTAGCTAGATCCACTAGAATAAAAAATAAAAAATATTAAATAAGGATAAAATGTATTGTGAGCTAAATTCACTAGGATAAAAAATAAAAAATATTAAATAAGGATAAAATGTATTGTTAGCTAGATTCACTAGGATAAAAAATAAAAAATGTTAAATAAGGATAAAATGTATTGTTAGCTAGATTCACTAGGATAAAAAATAAAAAATATTAAATAAGGATAAAATGTATTGTTAGCTAGATTCACTAGGATAAAAAATAAAAAATATAAAATAAGGATAAAATGTATTGTTAGCTAGATTCACTAGCATAAAAAATAAATAATATTAAATAAGGATAAAATGTATTGTTAGCTACAGTCACTAGGATAAAAAATAAAAAATATTAAATAAGGATAAAATGTATTGTTAGCTAGATTCACTAGGATAAAAAATAAAAAATATTAAATAAGGATAAAATGTGTTGTTAGCTAGATTCACTAGCATAAAAAATAAATAATATAAAATAAGGATAAAATGTATTGTGAGCTAGATTCACTAGGATAAAAAATAAAAAATATTAAATAAGGATAAAATGTATTGTGAGCTACATTCACTAGGATAAAAAATAAATAATATTGAATAAGGATAAAATGTATTGTTAGCTAGATTCACTAGGATAAAAAATAAAAAATATTAAATAAGGATAAAATGTATTGTGAGCATGATTCACTAGGATAAAAAATAAAAAATATTGAATAAGGATGAAATGTATTGTGAGCTAGATTCACTAGGTTAAAAAATAAAAAATATTAAATAAGGATAAAATGTATTGTGAGCTAGATTCACTAGGATAAAAAATAAATAATATTAAATAAGGATAAAATGTATTGTGAGCTAGATTCACTAGGATAAAAAATAAATAATATTAAATAAGGATAAAATGTATTGTGAGCATGATTCACTAGGATAAAAAATAAAAAATATTAAATAAGGATAAAATGTATTGTGAGCTAGATTCACGAGGATAAAAAATAAAAAATATTGAATAAGGATAAAATGTATTGTTAGCTAGATTCACTAGGATAAAAAATAAATATTAAATAAGGATAAAATGTATTGTGAGCATGATTCACTAGGATAAAAAATAAATAATATTAAATAAGGATAAAATGTATTGTGAGCTAGATTCACTAGGATAAAAAATTAAAAATATTAAATAAGGATAAAATGTATTGTGAGCTAGATTCACTAGCATAAAAAATAAAAAATATTAAATAAGGATAAAATATATCGTGAGCTAGATTCACTAGGATAAAAAATAAAAAATATTAAATAAGGATAAAATGTATTGTGAGCTACATTCACTAGGATAAAAAATAAAAAATATTGAATAAGGATAAAATGTATTTTGAGCTAGATTAACTAGGATAAAAAACAAAAAATATTGAATAAGGATAAAATGTATTGTGAGCTAGATTCACTAGGATAAAAAATAAAAAATATTGAATAAGGATAAAATATATTGTGAGCTAGATTAACTCGGATAAAAAATAAAAAATATTGAATAAGGATAAAATGTATTGTGAGCTAGATTCACTAGGATAAAAAATAAAAAATATTGAATAAGGATAAAATGTATTGTGAGCTAGATTAACAAGGATAAAAATAAAAAATATTTAATAAGGATAAAATGTATTGTTAGCTAGATTCACTAGGATAAAAAATAAAAAATATTAAATAAGGATAAAAGGTATTGTGAGCTACATTCACTAGGATAAAAAATAAAAAATGTTAAATAAGGATAAAATGTATTCTGAGCTAGATCCACTAGAAAAAAAAAATAAAAAATATTAAATAAGGATAAAATGTATTGTGAGCTACATTCACTAGGATAAAAAATAAAAAATATTAAATAAGGATAAAATGTATTGTTCGCTAGATTCACTAGGATAAAAAATAAAAAAATATTAAATTAGGATAAAATGTATTGTGAGTATGATTCACGAGGATAAAAAATAAAAAATATTGAATAAGGATAAAATGTATTGAGCTAGATTCACTAGGATAAAAAATAAAAAATATTAAATAAGGATAAAATGTATTGTGAGCATGATTCACTAGGATAAAAAATAAATAATATTAAATAAGGATAAAATGTATTGTGAGCTAGATTCACGAGGATAAAAAATAAAAAAATATTGAATAAGGATAAAATGTATTGTTAGCTAGATTCACTAGGATAAAAAATAAAAAATATAAAATAAGGATAAAATGTATTGTTAGCTAGATTCACTAGCATAAAAAATAAATAATATTAAATAAGGATAAAATGTATTGTTAGCTACAGTCACTAGGATAAAAAATAAAAAATATTAAATAAGGATAAAATGTATTGTTAGCTAGATTCACTAGGATAAAAAATAAAAAATATTAAATAAGGATAAAATGTGTTGTTAGCTAGATTCACTAGCATAAAAAATAAATAATATAAAATAAGGATAAAATGTATTGTGAGCTACATTCACTAGGATAAAAAATAAAAAATATTAAATAAGGATAAAATGTATTGTGAGCTAGATTCACTAGGATAAAAAATAAAAAATATTGAATAAGGATAAAATGTATTGTGAGCTAGATTCACTAGGATAAAAAATAAAAAATGTTAAATAAGGATAAAATGTATTGTGAGCTAGATTCACTAGGATAAAAAATAAAAAATATTAAATAAGGATAAAATGTATTGTTAGCTAGATTCACTAGCATAAAAAATAAATAATATTAAATAAGGATAAAATGTATTGTGAGCTAGATTCACTAGGATAAAAAATAAAAAATATTAAATGAGGATAAAATGTATTGTGAGCTAGATTCACTAGGATAAAAAATAAAAAATATTAAATAAGGATAAAATGTATTGTGAGCTACAGTCACTAGGATAAAAAATAAAAAATGTTAAATAAGGATAAAATTTATTGTTAGCTAGATTCACTAGGATAAAAAATAAATAATATTAAATAAGGATAAAATGTATTTTGAGCTAGATTCACTAGGATAAAAAATAAATAATATAAAATAAGGATAAAATGTATTGTGAGCTAGATTCACTAGGATAAAAAATTAAAAATATTAAATAAGGATAAAATGTATTGTGAGCTACATTCACTAGGATAAAAAATAAATAATATTAAATAAGGATAAAATTTATTGTTAGCTAGATTCACTAGGATAAAAAATAAATAATATTAAATAAGGATAAAATGTATTGTGAGCTAGATTCACTAGGATAAAAAATAAATAATATTAAATAAGGATAAAATGTATTGTGAGCTAGATTCACTAGGATAAAAAATAAAAAATATTAAATAAGGATAAAATGTATTGTGAACTACATTCACTAGGATAAAAATAAAAAATATTGAATAAGGATAAAATGTATTGTTAGCTAGATTCACTAGGATAAAAAATAAAAAATGTTAAATAAGGATAAAATGTATTGTTAGCTAGATTCACTAGGATAAAAATAAAAAAATATTAAATAAGGATAAAATGTATTGTTAGCTAGATTCACTAGGATAAAAAATAAAAAATATTAAATAAGGATAAAATGTATTGTGAGCTAGATTCACTAGGATAAAAAATAAAAAATATTGAATAAGGATAAAATGTATTGTGAGCTAGATTCACTAGGATAAAAAATAAAAAATGTTAAGTAAGGATAAAATGTATTGTTAGCTAGATTTACTAGGATAAAAAATAAAAAATATTAAATAAGGATAAAATGTATTGTGAGCTAGATTCACTAGGATAAAAAATAAAAAATATTAAATAAGGATAAAATGTATTGTTAGATAGATTCACTAGGATAAAAAATAAAAAATATTAAATAAGGATAAAATGTATTGTTAGCTAGATCCACTAGAATAAAAAATAAAAAATATTAAATAAGGATAAAATGTATTGTGAGCTACATTCACTAGGATAAAAAATAAAAAATGTTAAATAATGATAAAATGTATTGTTCGCTAGATTCACTAGGATAAAAAATAAAAAATGTTTAATAAGGATAAAATGTATTGTTAGCTAGATTCACTAGGATAAAAAATGATAAATATTAAATAAGGATAAAATGTATTGTTAGCTAGATTCACTAGGATAAAAAATAAATAATATTAAATAAGGATAAAATGCATTGTTAGCTAGATTCACTAGCATAAAAAATAAATAATATTAAATAAGGATAAAATGTATTGTGAGTGTAGCGGTGTCAGAAATTTTGTGAAAATAGCGAATAATTCCACCCCATCTTTCCAAGTTTATAACTCCTCGAAAAATGCAATTCAAGCCCTAATTCTTTTTTTCAATTAAAGGAGCAAGGACCAAGATTTCATTAAAAAAAAAAAAAAAAAAAAAACGTGTTTTTTTTTTTAAAAAGGTTTTAAACTTCGGACTTTACAGGTAAAATTCTACGAGAACAATATGTTCTTTTTGTTTTAAATTTGAATATATTATGTATTGACCTTTTCTATTCAATTTGTGAGTAAATAATTATGTACTTAAGCGAGTCTAAATTAATTATTATTAGACATTTACAAAATGGGAGGCGTGAATTATTCGACCCCCTGTCTTTCCAAGCTTATAACTCCTCGAAAAATGTAATTCAAGCCCTAATTTTTTTTTCAATTAAAGGAGCAAGGACCAAGGTTCCATTAAAAAAAAAGAAAAAAGAAAAAACAAATAACGTTGTTTAAAAAAAAAGGTTTTAAACTTCAAACTTTACATGTAAAATTCTAAAAGAACACGATGTCTTTTTTTTTTTAATTTGAATATATTATGTATTGACCTTTTCTCTTCAATTTGTGAGTAAATTAATTATTTACTTTCCAGGTACTAAATTAAGTATTTACTTTGTAATAGACACTTAAAAATTGGGATGGGGGGGTCGTGAATTAAAAAAAAAAAACGTTTGTCTAAAATATTATATTCGATTTATTGGAAAGAACATAAAATTTCACACTGACCCTGAAAATATCGTAAAAATAGAATCAATAGAAAAATTTTGATAGATTTTTAAAGTTTAAAGATTGAAAAATATTGAGTTCGGAAAATTCATTACTGTTTTTAAAAAAAAAAACATATTTCTATTACTTTTAAAACAACTGTAATAGTTTATTTTGGAAGTATAATCCATAAAGAAAATAAATATCCCACTTTTAACAGAGAAATTCCGAGATTTTTATATTGTATTCGCAGTTTCGGGTTAGGGGTGTCAAACATTCCTACAAAAATTCTGATACCCCTAATGATTCACTAGGATAAAAAATAAAAAATATTAAATGAGGATAAAATGTATTGTAAGCTAGATTCACTAGGATAAAAAATAAAAAATATTAAATAAGGATAAAATGTATTGTGAGCTAAATTCACTAGGATAAAAAATAAATAATATTAAATAAGGATAAAATGTATTGTTAGCTAGATTCACTAGCATAAAAAATAAATAATATTAAATAAGGATAAAATGTATTGTGAGTATGATTCACTAGGATAAAAAATAAAAAATATTAAATGAGGATAAAATGTATTGTTAGCTAGATTCACTAGCATAAAAATAAAAAATATTAAATAAGTATAAAATGTATTATTAGCTAGATTCACTAGGATAAAAAATAAATAATATTAAATAAGGATAAAATGTATTGTGAGTATGATTCACTAGGATAAAAAATAAATAATATTAAATAAGGATAAAATGTATTGTAAGCTAGATTCACTAGGATAAAAATAAAAAATATTAAATAAGGATAAAATGTATTGTTTGCTAGATTCACTAGGATAAAAAATAAAAAATATTAAATAAGGATAAAATGTATTGTGAGCTAGATTCACTAGGATAAAAAATAAAAAATATTAAATAAGGATAAAATGTATTGTGAGCTAGATTCACTAGGATAAAAAATGAAAAATATTAAATAAGGATAAAATGTATTGTTAGCTAGATCCACTAGGATAAAAAAATTAAAAATATTAAATAAGGATAAAATGTATTGTTAGCTAGATTCACTAGGATAAAAAATAAAAAATATTAAATAAGGATAAAATGTATTGTGAGCATGATTCACTAGGATAAAAAATAAAAAATATTAAATAAGGATAAAATGTATTGTTAGCTAGATTTACTAGGATAAAAAATAAAAAATATTGAATGAGGATAAAATGTATTGTTAGCTAGATTCACTAGGATAAAAAATAAAAAATGTTAAATAAGGATAAAATGTATTGTTAGCTAGATTCACTAGGATAAAAAATAAATAATATTAAATAAGGATAAAATGTATTGTTAGCTAGATTCACTAGGATAAAAAATAAATAATATTAAATAAGGATAAAATGTATTGTTAGCTAGATTCACTAGGATAAAAAATAAAAAATATTAAATAAGGATAAAATCTATTGTTCGCTAGATTCACTAGGATAAAAAATAAAAAATATTAAATAAGGATAAAATGTATTGTTAGCTAGATTCACTAGGATAAAAAATAAAAAATATTAAATGAGGATAAAATGTATTGTTAGCTACAGTCACTAGGATAAAAAATAAATAATATTAAATAAGGATAAAATGTATTGTGAGTATGATTCACTAGGATAAAAAATAATATTAAATAAGGATAAAATGTATTGTGACCATGATTCACTAAGATAAAAAATAAAAAATATTAAATAAGTATAAAATGTATTATTAGCTAGATTCACTAGGATAAAAAATAAATAATATTAAATAAGGATAAAATATATTGTGAGCATGATTCACTAGGATAAAAAATAAAAAAAATAAATAAGGATAAAATGTATTGTTAGCTAGATTCACTAGGATAAAAATAAAAAAATATTAAATAAGGATAAAATGTATTGTTAGCTAGATTCACTAGGATAAAAAAATAAAAAATATTAAATAAGGATAAAATGTATTGTGAGCTAGATTCACTAGGATAAAAAATAAAAAATATTAAATAAGGATAAAATGTATTGTGAGCTAGATTCACTAGGATAAAAAATGAAAAATATTAAATAAGGATAAAATGTATTGTTAGCTAGATCCACTAGGATAAAAAATAAAAAATATTAAATAAGGATAAAATGTATTGTGAGCTAGATCCATTAGGATAAAAAATAAAAAATATTGAAAAAGGATAAAATGTATTGTGAGCTAGATCCATTAGGATAAAAAATAAAAAATATTGAAAAAGGATAAAATGTATTGTGAGCTACATTCACTAGGATAAAAAATAAAAAATATTAAATAAGGATAAAATGTATTGTTAGCTAGGAACACTTTTCAGTGCTAACTGTAATTGGGTGTAGCAAATGTGTACTTATTATACTATTATGTTGAAAGTAACAGGAGAAAAATCGTTTTTTTTATTCTGGAGATATTTCATGTTGAGGTTTGGGGATTTGTGGAATAGGTCGGCATACTTGGTTAGAGCAGTACAGAGAGGGAAAGTAAGAGAGAAAAAGACAGGAAAATTTTTTTTTTTTTATTTGTAGCACACGAAAAGGTAAAGCCGTAACAATTACCCACTAGTATGGCATCGAGAGGCCCCACCAGAGACTACTGCATGGTCCAGATCCACTCACCAAATGGCAATACAGCAGTCCCAGTACTTTGCGCCTGCTGATAGGACAGACTCCTTAGTGGTTAATCCAAGGTTCGGGTCCCTGACTATCAGGCGGATAACGTCAGCCCAGACAAAACGTTTACCTCCAGCACCCTTACTAGTGACATGGCAACAAGGACAGACAAAGACAGAAAAATATCCGACATCTCAGACTACTGGTCACCAAGTACTACCGACCTTTAAGCAGCTTTTTCTTCACCCTTTGTCAGAAACATCACTCATTGAATGAGGACTGAATGACAAAATAGGAGAAGCGCACAGAAATCACTTTTTCCATAGCTACCAACGTAATAGATGCACTGAGACTAAAGCTGCTTTCAGGATTGCCAGCAACCACTGTAAAAGAGTAATAAAAAATGCAAGAGAGCTATATGCCCAGTCTGTTAAATCCAAGGTAGCTGATCAGCGGCTTGGTTCCCACCAGTTTCGGCAAATAACAAATAGGATCCTGAACAGAAGTGTGCGTTCTATCCCAACCATTATCAATGGACCAGAGGTTATCTCGTCAGCGTCAGACAAGGCCAAACTATTTGCAAAGAACTTTGCAGCTAATTCTACCCTATGCGACGAAGGCCATCAACTCCCCATATTTCCTCCTATAACACAGAACAAGCTAGGTAACATACAAATATCCGTGCATGAGGTCGCCAAGCTAATAAAAAACCTAGATTCCAGTAAAGCAACTGGCCCTGATGGCATCCCAATTATAGTGTTAAAAAAGCTTCAACCAGAACTTGCTCCCATACTTACGAAACTATTTAAGCGTTGCCTTAAGGAGAAGTGCTTTCCGACCCCCTGGAAGACCTCATCAGTTTGCCCTGTATTTAAGAATTCAGGTGATAAGTCATCTCCCTCTCAGTACAGACCAATAAGTCTTCTCTGTGTTATGAGTAAGTTGCTGGAATCAATATTAAATAGAGAAATAGTCAACCACCTCAGCAGGAATAACCTTCTTAGTGACACACAATATGGTTTCCGCTCTGCAAGATCTACCGCAGATGTACTGACGGTTATATCCCACAGGATTAGTGAATCTCTTGACAAAGGCTTCCTTTCTAGGGCAATTGCTCTTGACATATCAAAGGCCTTTGACAAAGTATGGCATAAGGGTCTACTTCACAAGATTTCCAGCTACGGTATAACTGGAAATGTTTTCTCAATCATTAAATCATTTCTCTCCGATAGGCTCATAAGAGTAGTGGTAGATGGACAAAAATCAGAGGCCTGCAATATAAATGCTGGAGTCCCTCAGGGGTCAATACTGGGCCCAACTCTCTTCCTGATCTACATCAATGACCTCCCTAAACACATACTTAAATCATTCGTTGACATCTATGCTGATGGCACGACCATCTACGGCAACACATCAAAGGCTGTAAATGACGAAGTTCTCTCTGATTCTCTCTCCTCTGATCTCGAGTACGTGGTTCAGTGGGGGAAGATGTGGCTAGTTACCTTTAATGCATCCAAAACCAAACTCCTATCCTTACATCATCAACGCTCTGATCCCCAGCTGGCATCAATTGTGATGGATGGCTCTCGTCTGGGTGAGGCCCCGTGTTTCGACAAGCTTCTGGGTTTGACCTTTACTCCTGATCTGAAATGGAACACGTACATCAAGTCTGTTGCCAAGGTCGCTGGAAAGATGGTGGGATCCTTCTACCGCTCCAGAAGATATCTCACTACTGATGCAATTCTCTATCTATATAAAAGCCAAGTACGGCCAAGGATGGAATACTGTTGCCATATCTGGGCAGGAGCTGCCAAAAACAGCCTATCATGCCTTGACAGAGTACAAAATAGACTTCGTGGTTTAGTGGGGGCTGCCCTTTTCTCTACCCTGCAACCCCTCTCCCACAGAAGAGACGTTGCGAGCCTATCCTTGTTTTATCGTTATTTTCATGGCAGGTGCTCGTCTGAACTCCAATCCCTGGTCCCCCCTCGCCAATCTTTCACGAAAAACACCCGTCTAGCTGAATCCACTGTGAAAAATTTTCCCCACTCTATATTTGTGCCTAAATCAAAACGCGGATTTCATGAGCAAAGCTTCTTTCTTAGAACTGCACGCCTGTGGAACTCTGTTCCGTCTGCCTGCTTCCCTCCGAACTACAACTTGGATGTCTTCAAGTCTAATGTTAACAAATTCCTAATGAACCGCCCCCCTAATTAAACACTTCATAAAATCTCCTCACTAACGTAATGTACTTGCAATAACCCTTATCCCTGAGTGGCTTCCGGGCCTTGATAAGTGGTGATCACTGTGTAAAAAAAAAAAAAAAAAATCGTTTTCATTTTATTAATATACATATATATATATGTGCGTGTGTGTGTGTGTATGTGCTTGTGTGTGTGTGTGTGTGTGTGTGTGTGTGTGTGTGTGTGTGTGTGTAATAAAAAAGAAAATAATCCCTTTAATGCTCAAATGGGCTCTTTAAAAAAAGTAGAGACATGCTGTCAAATCAATATGTAATGCGATGTTCCATCTAATTGTTGCAAACTCTCATAAAAGCCATTTAGATTTGTTTGTTTGTAAAGACATAAATATGGTTTAATTCTTTTCTTTCTTATGACCCTTGCGTTAGAGTATATATATATATAAGAGTTTAAACTTTGATATGAAAAGGTACTTGAGTCTGGGGTTCGAATTCATGTGGCCTCAAACGCAATCATCTTCCTCACTGACATCTCACGAAAAAGGATAAAAACTATTGTTTTTCTAGATAAAAATTAACAATATTTATCGTCATATTGTATATATATATATATATATATATATATATATATATATATATATATATGTATACATGTTCCTATATATGTATACATATACGTATATTATATATAAATATATGTATATATATGTATACATACATATATTATATGATGGCAGCTAATTCGTTTTCGCACAATGCCATTACTTGATATAGCACAAAAAATATATACAGAAACACGAAAACAAATCAGTGATGGGCTGCCCGAAGGTGGCTTTTAAGCCCTGCCAAACTCTGACATTCTTTGGCACACATTGTGCAGACATGTGCGTCACAAGCAGCACGTTCTTGAGGGTCACTTCTATGTATAATCAAATGCCGCTTCAAACCACCTGCTGTTTTGTACGTCCGCTCCCAGTTTACACAGGTTAGATCTGGCAACACAAGACTGCTTTGTGGCCTACTGCGCTGCTAAGTCTGGTGGCTTATCAGTCCAGCTTTGCTCAGACATAATCTTCCACACACCTCACACTCCAGACCAATTTGGCGTCCCTGGCCCTCCACGGCTCCTTTCGCCCTTTCCTTCCGGATATCACGTTTCAGCCGCTCATACTGGGTTCTATCTGGCTCAAACTTGCCCACACCTCCCTGCAAGGTCTTTCTCAACTCTCCGATTCAAAGCAAGACTCTCCCAAGTTCTTTCATCTATCTCACATTTTTTAAGTTGGACTTCAAACAATCTTAGAATCTCATTTTAGGTTTTTGAGCCAGACGTCTTCCCTCACCGAGTTCGCCATAAAGGAGTTGTTTGGGAAGTCGACCGTCTAACGTCCTCACCACATGTCCACTCCATCTCAGTCTATGTTTGATAATGTGAGCTTCAATGCTTAGACATTGGGTCCTTTCAAGCACCTCCACATCACTGACATACATTTACCATATTATATATATATATATATATATATATATATATATATATATATATATATATACATATATATCTATACATACATATATATGTATATATATATATATCTATGTGCATACGTTTATATGTATATACATATGTATATGTATATACATATATAAACGTATGTACATAGATATATGTTGTCAGATATTTTGCTTAATATTATGGATATATTATCCTATATATATTTCAAGGATACTCAATAAAATGTCACACTTATTTTACTCATAAACAATGGAAAAAAACATTTTAAGAAGTGCCTATGTTCTGATAGTTTCATTGATTCCAGGATTTTCATGAAGACATATTCTACATGGATCATCTAGATATCTATATTTTTTTGATGGAATTCACCACTTATCAAGGCCCAGCAACCACACGGGGATAAGGGTTATTGTGTGTACAGTAATCAATGTGATAGTATCGTAGTAATAGTTAGTATTGGAGATTTGATAAAGTGTTATTACTTAAGGGGGCGGTTCATCAGAAATTTGTTTGTGTTGGACTTGAAGACATCCAAGTTGAAGATCTGAGGAGAGAGAATCAGGCAAACGCCAGAGAGTTCCACAGGCGTGCGGTTCTAAGAAAGAAGCTTTGTTCATGGAATCTACGTTTTGATTTAGGCACGGATAAAGAGTGGGGAAAATTATTGACAGTGGTTTCAGCTAGTCGGGTGTTTTTTGCGAAAGATTGGTGAGGGGGGCAGAGAATGGAGCTCAGACGAGGACTTGCCGTGGAAATAACGATAAAACAGAGACAGGCTCGACACGTCTCTTCTGTGGGAGAGAGGTTGCAGGGCAGAGAAAAGGGCAGCCCCACTAAACCACAAAGTCTATTTTGTACTCTGTCAAGGCAGGATAGGCTGTTTTTAGCAGCTCCTGTCCAGATGTGGCAGCAGTACTCCATCCTTGGACCTACTTGGCTTTTATATAGATAGAGAATTGCATCATTAGTGAGATATCTTCTGGAACGGTAGAAGGATCCCACCATTTTCCCAGCGACCTTGGCAACAGACTTGATGTATGTGTTCCATTTCAGATCAGGAGTAAAGGTAAAACCCAGAAGCTTATCAAAACATGGGGCCTCCCCTAGACGAGTGTCATTCATTTCAATCGATGCCAGATGGGTATCAGAGCGTTTATGATGTAATGATAGGATCTTGGTCTTAGATGCAGTAAAGGTAACCAGCCACCTCTCCCCCCACTGTACCATGCGCTCGAGATCAGAGGAGAGAGAATCAGAGAGAACATTGTCATTTACGGTCTTTGATGTGTTGCCATAGATGGTCGTGTCATCAGCATAGATGTCAACGAATGATTTTAGTATGTGTTTAGGGAGATCGTTGATGTAGATCAAGAAGAGAGTTGGGCCCAGGATGGACCCCTGAGGAACTCCAGCATTAATATTGTGGGCCTCTGATTTCTGCCCATCAACCACTACTCTTATGAGCCTATCGGAGAGAAATGATTTAATAATTGAGAAACCATTTCCAGTTATACCGTAGCTGTAAATCTTGTGAGGTGGGCCTTTATGCCATACCTTATCGAAGGCCTTTGATATGTCAAGAACAGATTGCCCTTGAAATTAAGCCTTTGTCACGAGATTCGCTAATTCTATGAGATATAACTGTTAGCACATCTGCTGTAGATCTAACAGAACGGAAACCATATTGTGTGTTACTAAGGAGGGTATTTCTGCTGAAGTAGTTGACTAGTTCTCTATTTAATATGGATTCCAGCAACTTACTCATAACACACAGGAGACTTATTGGTCTGTATTGAGAGAGAGATGACTTATCACCTGAATTCTTAAATACAGGGCATACTGATGAGGTTTTCCAGTTTGGTAAGTATGGGAGCAAGTTCTGATTGTAGCTGTTTTAACAGTATAATTGGAATACTGTCAGGGCCAGTTGCTTACTGGAATCAAGGTTCTTGATTAGCTTGGTGACCTCACGCACATATATCTGTATGTTACCTAGCGTGCTGTGTGTTGTAGGAGGAAATACGGGGAGTTGATGGCCTTCGTCGCATAGGGTAGAATTTGCTGCAAAGTTCTTTGCAAATAGTTTGGCCTTGTCTGATGCTGACGAGATGACCTCTGGTCCATTGATAATGGTTGGGATAGAACGCACGCTTCTCTCAGGATCCTATTTGATGTTTGCCAGAACTGGTGGGAACCAAGCCGCTGGTCAGCTACTTTGGATTTAACGGATTGAGCATATAGCTCTCTTGTATTTTTTATTACCCTATTACAGTGGTTGCTGGTGTTCCTGAAAGCAGCTTTAGTCTCAGTGCATCTATTACGTTGGTAGCTATGGAGAAAGTGATTTCTGTGCGCGATGGCAGCAGCACATTCAGGGGAGAACCATGGCTGGCTGATAGGTTTTTGTTGGAATTTTTTTGGATGGTATGAATTGGGCTATGCCTCGTACTACTCTAAACCAGTCCTTAAATGAGATTCTCCAATCCAAAAACATAAGCCGACTTCACAATTCCCATTATTAGAACTTAATTATAAGGTGAAGCTCGAAGGTTCTGCCTCGAGGTATCTACAGAAAAAAAAAATTAAGATAAATAAAAGCATTAAATCCCCACCCCTACCCCCCACCATACCCTGTAAGTACCGGGAACAAACCTGCTAGCTCCTTCCTTCTTTATTTTCTACGTTTTTGGAGTATGTTTTTATCGCTGATGAGATTTAATTGTTGAAATACGCACACATTTGTGTGTCCATTTACAGCGTATCATATGTATAATTATAAAGCTTTATTTTGTATTGGGTACTTTTAAATAAATGTCGGATAATTTAGCATATATTTGTGCGTGGGTCTTTGAGTCACATAAATATTTTAAGGATGCAAATGGTAAAACCATTAAGAACGCTGGTCTATGCGTAATCAGATTGTTTATTTAGTCAATGCTATAACCAAAAATAGTTTTGCATTGGATGCTAATCGAGGATAAGATTGAAGTTCAAATGAAATTCTTATCAAATATTTCTCTTTCTTTTAAAAAGATTTTGTTTAATTTCAGTGTTCGTTTAAATGTCAACTCTTTTACTAATAAAACTCCAGGCGTATCAGGCGTTGTCAGCTAAAAAAATACCAACTCTAAACTGACCAATAGATTTTTAAGTTGGTCTCTCTTTTGGGACCAAACGTGGCCTAAATTGATTTAATTGTTACGGTAAGCCTGTGAATAGTTTGTGTGTCAGTATGACTAAAGGATTAGAAAAACCCGCGTGGGAACATATCAGACAAGGCAAACAGTTGACAAGTCTCGGAAGACTAGTACACGATTGATGTCTGGCGGTGATTGGATCAAAGCCAAAGCGACCAGGTAAAAAGAGACGTCATGGTGCAGCTGGTGGCCACGAAAGCTAGACTGCGGACTATAATTTGAAGGGGGTACGATTGCACCGACCCTGACACATGAAACACTAAAAACCTCGACACCTCCGCAATTGTTTTCATTCGTCTTTTTTTATCAATCTGCATGAATAGGCGTCCAGATATTATACATACACACACATACACACACGTTTGTGTTTGTATGAGTTCGTTCCCTATAGACTTCACAACGGCTGGGCCTATTTTTGTGGAAGTTCACAGAAATGTACTTTCTGCATCTGACAGTGTTCTTGGGTTTTGTATCGGAGTGTCTTCGATAAGTATCGATAATGTAAAAAATATGATGAAAGATAGAACAGGCGATTTTGACTAAAGTTAACACCTTCTACAGCCTTACAACACAAGTGCATTTAAGAAGTTTTATTACCACACAAGCAGAAATGCCCGAAATATAAAATCAACAGTATCTTCTTTGATGTGACAGGACCGCATTCGAAATAAATGTCTTCGTTCAAAGTACAATTGAACAATGATACTTGATTTTATTATTTTAAACTTAAATTCAAGCAATTATTACCGCATAAGCAGAAAGGCCAGGCCTATAAAATTACCATTAGGTTCTTTGATATGACAGGGGCACATTCGAAATGAATGTTCCCGTTTAGAGCATAAGGGAATTATGGTACTTGACTTTTGCATTTTAAACTTCAAATTTTAAATTCAAGCCGTTATAAAGAAAAATAGTTTTATAAAATCAACAGTATGTTCTATACAGTTTAATGTAAACTACAATATAGTTTGGACTAATCACAGTGGTCCTCCAACTACAGCAGGCAATAAATTGATTTGATTGAAAATGTCGTCAATTTGGATGACAATAAAAATATTGGAGTGTGAAACATTTGTTGATCATCATTCAATCCCGGGTAATTTTAGGCATCCTTGCTGGCATATATATATATATACATATATATATATATATATATATATATATATATATATATATAGCTGAATGGCTGTGTGTATGTCTGGTCATGAATAGGCTCCTATATGGTTGATTATTTTAAAAAACTGATTACATATAATGATAGGTGTATCGAAACACAGGAATGGGTATGTTTGATCTGGCAGAACGGTGGGTTATTAAAATTGTGTGGTCTGCGTTCGCGCCTGGTCAACAAAGTATAGAAATAAATTTAAAAATGAAAAAAAAAACGTTTACAAGTGTTTTTGATATAGATGTACATAAGAATACTTTGATAAGTATGTTTTAACTTAAATAGGGATGGTATAATAAAATTGTGGGGTCTGCGTTCGCGCCTGGCCTCCATAGAATGGAAATAGGCACAAACTTTAATAAAGACTTTTGATATCTATCTGCGTAAGTATACTTTGATAATTATGCTTCAGTTTGAAGAAATATGGTATAATAAAATTATGGGGTGTTCGTTCGAAATATATCACAAAGTTTTACAAGGTTTTTTTAATATAGACCCACAGAATATTGTGATCAGTGTTTCAGTGTGAACAGGTATGGTATAATAAATTATGGGGTTTATCTATTTTATTTTTACTTTCATCATATTTTGCTTTGGTTTTGATAACCCCAAATTCGACCCAAATTTACAACCCTTCCTTTTCATAACCTATCATACTTTCATAAATCAGAGTCCATTTTCTGTAGGCTGTTTTTGAATCCAGTCAACGACGGGTACTTTTTCTAGTATATATATATATATATATATATATATATATATATATATATTCACGATTTTCTCTGACTAATCTGTTAAAGCATTCTTATTCTTTGAAATATGAAACTTTATCTTCGGCCAAAAAAATTAATGACAAATAACCATAGACATCTAAGTTTATTGGCTATGAAATAGTTTTTTTGTAAGAAAAAAAAACACCTATTAATCACTCTAGAAGAAATATGGTTTAATTCTGAGAAAGCCGGGGCAATAAGTAAAGAAGAACAAGAGAAACCAATTCCTTTGAAGTGTAAAGATATTAATAAAAAAATTTTTTTTAAGATTTTGCGCTATTTGCGTTTTAAATTTCTAACGGCTGTATTCGTTGGGAAAACAAATAAACCAAATATTTTTTCACTATTCACCAATAACATCCAGTGTGAATGAACCTGAAAATGGAGGTAACATCGGCCGAAACGGTGTGAAAAACAAAAAAAAAACAACCAAGATGAGAATAATACTCCAAATAATACAAAAAATAAAAAAATGTATTGTTTATTTTTGTTTGTTTGTCTGTCTGTTTGCGTTTTACTTTTAATAACCCCAAACAAGGTTATATTGCACTTGGACATTACGGCCTCCTATTTGGGACCATGTCTGCAAGAGCGCTATCTAGGGAGTTGAGCAGTTAGATGTCTGTGTCCATTACATTTAAATTTTTGTCTGTCAGTACAGGGAAGCAGAACCTATACAATAAAAGGGTGGGATTTTACTGCTTATCGGCTAGTCATGGGTATTTATGTCGGGAGGAGTGAAGGGTACAGGTGCTATCATTTCGTCAGAGCACATTCCTTTAAAGTACTTAAAGTACTGACCTTGTGTATAACTTTGCACTCGTGGGGAGACAAGTTAAATAGGGATGCACACATCGAGTTTTGCCGCTCAAACAACAGCTATTGGATAAAAATCAAGTAAATATACATTTAAAAAAAAAATGCGTGACGACAAAAAATACTAATAAGACATAGTAAGAAGAAAACAAAGAGAAAAAGAAAAAAAGATATTTCGTTTCGTATCTTTCTTGTTTCTGTTTTTGGTTTGGTTTTTATTTTAGTCTGATATTTTATTTTTTCTTATTTGCTTTTCCTTTCTTTTCTCGATCTTTCTACTGAAGTTTCAACTGTTAATTCTGTTTCCACATTATGTCTGTATTAAAATGATAAAATAACATAAGAACTCGCGGAGTGACCTGACGTTGTCCGGGATTGAATAGGGATTAACAAACGTCTCTCATGCATTTATTGTCATTGAAATCGGTGAAATTACACTTTTTTTTTTAATTAAATCGATTAATTACCGGTCTAGTAAGGGACCCAGTGTATTGAGAGGAAGTTCCACATACCTCCCTGCAGTGATTGAGTCCACAATACATTGTAATCTACATTTCACTGTACAGAATCTACTGTTGATTTTATAAAATTATCTGTAAATAATGACTCACGTAAAGTTTAAAATGCAAAAGTCAAGTATTATGGTTCAATTGTGCTATGAACAGAAACATTGATTTTGAACTAACTGTCTATTTTATGAAGTTATTTTTACATAATCACTTGAATTGAAGTTAAACGTATCATGGTTCAATCGTGCACTTGCTTCTGTCTTATAAAAGAAATTGATTTTATAGGTTGGGACTTTCTGCTTGTGTGATGATAAATCTTCTCAAATGCACTTGCGATGTTAGGTTGTATAAAAGTGTTAACTTTGGTCAAAATTGGACCTCCTACTATAATCAGATTTTTTGATTATCGATTATCGATACTTATCAGACGCATTGCGATACAAAAGCTACGTAACAACACTCCTAGACACATCAATAGGGAGCAAACTTTTACGCACATGCAAAGTTCCTTTTATATAATACAAGATATAACATGTTTAAGGCTTTCTTAGTAGTAATTCAACATCTTGTAAAAAATAGGTACTTATGAAAAATACGGGCTGCGTTATGGTCGGTATATGCCGGTAGGTTATATAAATCGCCGAAAAGTGGGGAAATGCATAACCCATGAAATCCCAGCATCTGATAATTGGCAAGAAGTATCTTTTGTTTATCACATTTTTGACAGTATATTTTATAATCGCATTATTTTACAGTATTTTTTGTTTATAACATTTTTACAGTATATTTTGTTTATAACATTTTTACAGTATCTTTTGTTTATAACATTTTTACAGTATCTTTTGTTTATAACATGTTTACAGTATCTTTTTTTATCATATTTTTTCCAATATATTTCATGTCACACATATTTACACTATCTTTTGTTTATCACATATTTTACAGTATCTTTTATCACATTTTTACAGTATCTTTTGCTTATCACATTTTTACAGTTTCTCTTGTTTATCACATTTTTTACAGTATTTTTATTGTTATCATACATTTGGCAGCATCTTTTTTTCATTATATTTTTTACATTATCTTTAGTTTATCACATTTTTACAGTACATTTTGTTTATAACATTTTTTAAAGTACCTTTTGTTTATCACATTTTTACAATATCTTTTTTATTATATTTGTACAGTACCTATTGTTTATCACATTGTTTACTGTATTTTGTGTTTATCACATTTTACAGTATCTTTTGTTTATCACATTTTTACATTTTCTTTAATTTATCATATTTTTACAGTATTTTTTATCACATTTTTACAGTATCTTTTGTTTATCACATTTTTACGCTATCTTTTTTATCACATTTATGCCAGTATCTTCTTTATCAGATTTGTTTCAGTATCTTTTGGTTTTTACATTTTCATAGTATCTTTTGTTTCTCACATTTTTACAGTATCTTTTTATCACAGTTTTTACAATATTTTTTTTGTTTTTTACATTCTTATAGTATATTTTGTTTCTCACATGTTTACACTATCTTTTTTATCACATTTTTACAGTATCTTTTGTTTTTTACATTTTTACAGTATCTGCTACAGTATCTTTTGTTTATAAGATTTTTACATTATCTTTTGTTCGTAAGATTTTTACAGTATCTTTTGTTTATCACATTTTTACAGTATCTTTTGTTTATCACATTTTTACAGTATCTTTTGTTTATCACATTTTTACAGTATCTTTTGTTTATCACATTTTTACAGTATCTTTTGTTTATCATATTTTTACAGTATCTTTTGTTTATCACATTTTTACAGTATCTTTTGTTTATCATATTTTTACAGTATCTTTTGTTTATCATATTTTTACAGTATCTTTTGTTTATCATATTTTTACAGTATCTTTTGTTTATCACATTTTTACAGTATCTCGTTTGCCAATGCTGGGGAAGTGGGCAATAGGCCACGGGACAAAAGCCGTAATAGTTTAACCTAAGTGAATTTTGGAAATGCAAACAGTTTTTATATGCAGCTTTTTCCATAATCTTCATCTCTACGATTGTATAAAAGTCATTTTGTTCGTGAGTTCCGTTTTGACAGGTTCCTAAACATCTGAGCCTACCTTTCAAGCAAAGGTAATTCATATGTCTGGCAGTGTTCTTAGATATGTTTTGTATAGAAATTCATCCGATAAGTTTCGAAAATCAAAAAAATTCGATCTTAAAAATAGTCTTTTTTTATCTTATAGATAAAAAGAATTTTACAGGGGAATATTTTACGTTACACCGATAAATTGCACCAGTATAACGTAACATATTCCCCTGTAAAATTATTTTATCTATAAGAGAAGAATGACTATTTTAAAGATCGACAAGTCCAAATATCAGTTAACGTAATATTGTAAACAAACACTCCAGAATTTTTTTTTGGGGGGGGGCGAATTAGTCCACCGGGCAAATTATTTCTCGTAATATATAATATTCAATAGAGGATTGATTCTATAATAATACATACGCAATCTGCAAAAATTCTTTCCGATCTGGGGAGCATGGTACAATGGAGGAAGAGGTGGCTGGTTACTTTAAATACATCTAAAACCAAGCTTTTATCGTTACATTATCAACGCTCCGATCCCCATCTGGCATCAATTGAAATGGATGGCGTTCGTCTTGGGGAGGTTCAATGTTTTTACAAGCTTCTGTGCTTGACCTTTACTCCTGATCGTCAATGGAACGTACATCAAATCTGTTTCCAAGATCCCTGGAAAAATGGTGGGACCCTTCTACCGCTCCAGTAGATATCTCACTGCTGATGCAATTCTCTATCTATATAAAAGCTAAGTACGTCCAAGGATGGAGTGTTGTTGCCACATCTGAGTAGGAGCTGCGAGAAGTAGCCTATCCTGCCTTAACAGAGTTCAAAATAGACTTCGTAGCTTAGTGGGGGGTGCCCTTTTCTCTTCCCTGTAATCTCGTTGCGACCCTGTCTTTGTTTTATCGTTATTTTCATACAAGTGCTCATTTGAGGTCCAATCTCTGACACTCCCCCCCCTCGCAAATCTTTCACGAAAAACACCGGTGTAGCTGAAACCACTGTCAATAATTTTCCCCATTCTATCTGTGCCTAAATCAAAACGTAGTTTCCCCATTTTCATTTTTTTATCCATTCTTCACTAGTCTATTTAATCCTAGTCGACTATGAACAATGAAAACAAAATCTGAATAATATTTTGTCAACTCACGATAAACTACTGTACATTGGCTTTGTTTTTAACAAAAATAATACATATTTACTTGTCTCAATTATAGAGAAAATATTTGCGAAATAATAGGAAGACCTATTTATGTAATGTACTCTTCAACCTCTCTTCGTAAAAATTAAAAAACATTCTAACTAGATATGAAGTTTCTGAATTTTGGAGATGAGGATGGGTTATTTCGTATGAATCCAAATAATACGGATTTTAACTAAATGTTAAGAAAATTAAAAATGACCAAAATTAGCAATTGTATCGAAATCGAGAAAATATAAAACTCGTCCATCACTACAAGTAATACACAGGAAAATGGTTAACTGTTCTGCATACCTTAGGTGAGGCAATCCATGAAATCTCGTAACGAATTGATTGATCGATATTTAAGACTCAAAATGGTCAATGTCAGTGAAAGGATTGGATTTCACAGCACGGCGTATGAAATGGCGATTACTGTGCCACGTTCAGTTTTATGAAGTTAATTTCGCTCAAAATGGCGTCTAATGTTCAAGGCCTATCGTGTGACTTGTCGAATTGAAAGCGGCGTTCACGAAATAAATGTCAGTTCGTTTTACGACTCTGGAAGAGAAATATTTGAGCCACCCACAACGTATTGACATGTTTTTAGGTGGCTACAAAGATGAGTCAGACTTCGACACAGATAAACATAAGTTTATACTGATAATATACACTAACAAATATCTATATTATATTTCCCTTAGTCTGTCTATCTGTTGCACTTTTTCTGAAAAACTACTGGTCTGATCTGATCGTGATTTCATATGGAACTGATGTTATGATGAGGTATAGCGAACTAAATATTACACTAATTCTACACTATATATATATATATATATATATATATATATATATATATATATATATATATATTCTGAAAGATTATAACATTGATACCGTCGGTTTCAAATCCAGACAAAAAGGACGTTTAGTTGGTCTCATTTACCAGATTCTCTTCAGTCTCTGAAATGATTTGAATTTGAAACAGATGGTATCGCCTTTATTCTAATC
Source organism: Euprymna scolopes (assembly GCF_053919585.1). Classification (NCBI taxonomy): domain Eukaryota; kingdom Metazoa; phylum Mollusca; class Cephalopoda; order Sepiida; family Sepiolidae; genus Euprymna; species Euprymna scolopes. The sequence continues at coordinate 111,141,009 of NC_136492.1, read as the reverse complement.
TCCTGTAAAAATATTTTTTTAATTTTTTACCTTCTATATCAATAAAACAGTTGATGTGTCTGTGTGTCTGTATGTGTATAAATATTTAACTGATAAACACTTAAACTACTGGTCACATAATATTGAAATTAACAGGAAATAGTAATGCTATACCTAGGGTGGTTTATAACGATTAAAATCTTGAATGAATAAAGTGTACAGGCATATATCAGCAAATTGAAATGAAAACTGTTCATTTAAATTTGCTGATATATTTTACTTCTTTCTGCGCATGCTCAAAATCAATTCATTTCTTCAAGTAGTTTAATATTAAACATTCCTTATTATCTTTCTGCATCGGTAGCAGATGTAAATGACGCGGTAAATGTCTTGGTTTCGATTCTAGTTGATGGCATCCAAGTAATTATTTTGTTTAACTTTTGAAATCACTACTATATATTAGGTACAATATAATATTCAATGATAAATTTTATCTGTAATAATACGAAATTTGCATGAATTAAAATATATTTAAACGTATTTTACAGCTCGGCAAGGCCGGGCGTCCCACCATCCGCTAGTCTTTAATAAGCGAGTATTATGCTGGAGTTTTTCCCACTAACTTTACACAACACACACATGCACACAAACAAACACACGCAAACACATACATACATATATATATATATATATATATATATATATATATATATATATATATATATATATATATATATAATTTATGTATACAAACATTGATGGCTACATATGTGCATACATATTTCTGTAATCATCCGTTATTGGGGAGATTACGTCTTTTCGAGGGTAATTCTTGGCCTGAAGGCGTAATCTCCCCAATAACCGGTGATTACAGAAACATGTATGCACATATGTAGACATCAATGTTTGTATAAATAAATTTAATATACCATCTCTGTTTACTCATTGAGTAATTTTTGGTAGACACATGTTGTTTCATTGGATGTACTTCTAGGAAACTAAACTCTACTGCCATAATATATATATATATATCGAAGGAGAAATAGAAAGTGGAATTTAAAATAGCATTTAAGAAAGCTTCTTTTTCTAGAACTGCCTGCCCACGGAACACTGTTCCGCCGGTCTGCTTCCCAGTTGATTATAACATAGTAGCCTTCAAATCAGATGTAAACAAGTACTTGTTGAGCTGTCCTCATAAATAATCAAATTCAAACCCAGTTAACGATTAGTACACTACCACTGTTACGTTGTCGAGTCTATATATATAAATTCTTCATCAGAGTGTTCTTGGTTATTTACATTAGGGTCAAGAGAATGGGAACTGCTGCTATTTTCATCACCATTACTGCCTTCAGGATATTGATCAGTAGTTTCCTCATCTTGTTGCGCCCACATTTTAACATCATTTGTATTAAGTGATTTAAGAACAGCGTGGTTAGATGGTAACCGTTTGGTTTCAAGAATTTTTTCTAGACCCATTGTGATAGGTTATTTTACACTATTTTAATATAGCAGTTTGAAAAAAAAATTTTTACAGTTAGTGTAAATTAATTATCAATAGCTAATCTACATTAATTACATAGTACCAATATTAACATTTCTGCTCAATATCTGACTAAACCATGTAAACAGTTTTACTGCAACTCCGCATCAAATATGCTAATACAATTTCAATGACGAGAAAGTTCAAGTTTAGAGAAAGTCCATGTTTAGAAGAAGTCCAAATGAGAGGAAGTTCAACTTTAGAGGAAATTCAAATTAAAGGAGTTTTACTGTTATAGTAATCCAAAACTGGGGTTTATTCTATATCTTCAGCATATGCAGATTTTAGGGTCTTCATGATACAAAATTTCAAACATGATCGGCACAGGTCGTCTAAATGTTTATATGTAATAGTCTGCCATCTTATCTTCCACTTGATTAGTGATGAGTATCCGTAATGTTTTGAATAAGTTGTTTTTTTCTTCTTAATTGTTTTTCATAAAATAGAGTGTATGGTTGTTATACAGAGTTTGAAAAATCTAAAGAGGTTCATGATAGCAAGTATTTTTTGTTATTGAGGGAATCATTTGACAAATATTGAGGCTTAATATGCGATCTACTTATTTTGAGAGAACAAATAGTACGAGATATGTAGTTGTAGTTTTTCTCTTTATTGTTGTTAGTATTTAAGCTATTACTACACAATTATTGCTATTAGTGTTTGAGCTATTACTAAACAATTATTTCTATTAGTGTTTCGGCTGTTACTAAACAGTCATTGCTATTAGTGTTTCGGCTATTATTAAACTTTTATTGCTATTAGTGTTTCAACTATTACTGAACAATTTTTACTGTTAGTTTTTCAGCTATTACTAAACAATTATTTATTTTAGTGTTTCTCCTATTACCAAACACTTATTGTTATTAGTGTTTAAGCTATTGCTAAACAATTATTGCTATTAATGTTTCAGTTATTATATAAAATATTACTATTAATGTTGGAGCTTTTACTTAACAATAATTGCTATTAGTGTTTCAACTGTTACTAAACAATTATTGATGTGAGTGTTTAAGGTATTACTAAACTTTATTGCTATTAGTGTTTCAGCCATTACTAAACAATTACTGATATTAGTGTGTCTGCTATTACTAAACAATTATTGCTATTAGTGTTTGAGCTATCACCAAACAATTATTGTTATTAGTGTTTGAGATACGAGGAGCCTGCAATAAGTAATGCCCCTGGTCCACTTCCCATAGTAGTAGAGCAACGAAACTTGGCACAGTTATTAGTCCTTCTCTACATAGGAACCACTCAGAATTATGCATCTCTCCCATCGTTTAATGCAGCTCTGGAGACCGTTTTTGTAGAACACTCCAGGTTGGTCCTACAACCATGACGTGACTTCAGAAATCAAGGCTGCATCATCTGGGAAACCCTTTCCTTTCAAAAATAATTTCATGGCTGGGAAGAGGTGAAAGTCAGAGGTTGTAAGGTCAAGAGAGTAGGGGGATGGGGGAGGATTTCATAACCACACGCATGTGCTTCTGATCTGGCGACATGCGAGTTGTGGACCCGAGTGTTGTTCTGCAAAAGGAGGGTACCTTTGCTGATTTTGCGCCACCTCTTGATTTTGATAGCTTCCCTTAATTTACTCAAAAGTGAAGCATAATAGGCTCCTGTAATTGTGGTACCCTTTGCCAGGAAATCTGTCATCACTTTTATTTTTTACATAGGCGTCACCACATTATCAAGGCCAAGAGGCCACTCAAGGATAAGGGTTAAAGAGTGTACAGTAGACATTAGACAATATAGTAATCATTAGTAATGAAAATTTGGTAAATTTGATAACTTATATAGAACGGCTCATCAAGAACTTATTTACGTTAGACTTGAACACAACCATATTGTAGTCAGCCGGAAAGCAGGAAAACGGAAGACAATTCCACGGGCGAGCAGTTCTAAGAAAGAAGCTTTGTTCATGGAATCTACGTTTAGGTTTAGGCACAGATAAAGAGTGGGGGGAATTATTGATAGTGTGTACAGCTAGACGAGTGTTTCTTGTGAAAGTTTGGCGAGGGGGGGGGCATAGATTGAAGCTCAGTTGAACACCTTCCATGAAAATAACGATACATCAGAGACAAACTCGCAACATCTCTTCTGATTCCAGAAGACTGTGAGCATGACCTTGCCAGCGGATGGCTGCAGCCTTGCCTTCTTTGGAGGTGGTTAGCTCAAGTGCTTCCACTGCATTGACTGGGCTTTGGTCTCTGGATCATAGCGATGGACCCAGGTTTCGTCCTGTGTAATCAGTCTTTTGGAAAACTTTGACTCATCTTCTTGGCACATCTCCAAATTCATCATCAAGCACTCGATGCGTTCTCGCTTCTGGAATGGTGTGAGCAATCTGGGAATCCATCTGGCAGACACCTTATGCAAATGGTCATGAATGATAGTTTCCAAAGATCCTGTACTAATCTTGACATCTTGGGCTATTTGGCGAATAGTAATGCGCCGATCTTCCAAAATGGCAGCCTCAACTTGACGGACAGATGCCTCATCAATGGCAGAAAGGGGTGACCAGGTCTGGGAGCTGTTTCCACAGACTTCCGGCCATGTTTGAATTCACGATGCTAGCGCCTTACAAGGTCATATGATGGGGCATTATCACAATAGGTTTCTTTCATTTCATCAAAAGTATCCTGTGGTGTGCGTCCTTTCAATCTGATCACTGCTCGACATTCAACAGGCTCTATTTCACACCTGACTCAGTTCAAACACCTGTAAAACAGAAACCACAATTAGTTTAGATCTGTAATTTGCCACATGACCCGTAGAGATATAAATCATTGCACATGCAAAATTTCAGCTAGATCAGACAACTGGAAGTGGGTCAGGGGCATTACTTATTGCACGCCCCTCGTATTACTAAGCAATTATCGATGATAGTGTTTAACTAATTCTTAAAATGTATTGCTATTAGTGTTTCAGTGTTTAAGCTATAACTAAACAATTATTGCTATTTTTGTCTTAGCTATTACTAAACCTTATTGCGATTTTTGTTTCAGCTATTACCAAACAATTATTGCTATTAGTGTTTCAACTATTACTATAAACTTTTGCTATTTTTGTTTCAGCTATTATTGAACCTTATTAATGTTAGTGTTTCGGCTATTACTAAACAATTATTGCTAAATAAATAAAAGAAACATGATCGATACAAGATGAATATGAAGAAAAAAAGGAATTATTGAGTGAAAAAAAGGAACATTGTATATAAGTTCCAGACTTTTTTATATGCATTTAAAATTGTCGTTGACTCTTGAAAATTCAGAATGGTATTTCTATACATCTTATGCGATGACTGGCCAATTTTTATGATTTAAAGCTTAAATGAACAGCTACAGCAGGAATTGAAATACCCCCTTCTAAATCCTGATTGACAGCTGGTGAATTTCAAAAACGCAATCTGGGCGTGAGGATACTTTAGAATAACGATATGCAATAAAATTCTGTTTTAAACTTGGAAAAATGCCACAGAAACGTATGGAATGCTTCATACTGCTTTTGGATCATCTTGCATGAATCGAGCATCAGTTTTTGAGTGGCATAAGAGATTAAAGAAAGGCAGAGAGTCTGTGAGGGATGATGAGAGGTGTGGAGGAGTAAAGAAGTCAGAACACCACAGTTGATTGGCCAAATATAGAATTTGATGGATAAGGACCCACGTGTGTCTATAGAGTCAATAAGTGCTCGGTTTGATGTCAGTGTGGGAGCTGTACACACATTATTCGCGAGGAACCGAAGATGCAGAAGATTTGCGCGAATTTTTCCCAAGGGTGCTCCAACCTTGTCACAGACTATTTGATCAAGATGGACATCAAGATAGTTCCTTTCTCTCTATCTAATCCAGATCTTTCTCCCTGTGACTTTTAATCATTCCCTAAACTCAAGGAAAACCTTAGAGACATTTAAGAAGATGAAAGAGGCTGTGACGAGGGTGATTGATAGGTTCACACAAGAGGACTTTCATGGGGGGTCTCTCAGATATTGTTGGAATGGTACAAGTGCATTGCAACCGATGGAGATTACTTCGAAGAGGATTAGAGTTTCATATGTGTACTATCAATAAAATTTCTCAGAAGAAAAATGTCTGAAAACTTATTAGAAGGCACCTCGTATATATGTAAATATAATAAAATAAAAATGAAACCACTAAAGTAAATGTAGAAGGTAAAATGGCGTCTGGCCATTCGGTTGGTATTAAACAGCAAGACATTTTAAGAACGTTGGCCATACGATTGGTAGACATGTAATCACACGTTCGGTATTTCGATGAAAGGTGCGCAGGCAACGGTGGAATGTACATGACTATCTCAAAACAATCAGAAAGGTGATAAGAGCTTTTTTCTTTCTGATTGTGTAAACTCCAGGATGCAAGGAATATCATATTACAAATGTTCATAATGGATTTACAAATCTGCATGAACTTAGCAACCCCAAGCGAATGCAGGAGAGAAATTTCGTCGAAGAAAGTAAATATAAAACCCTTCACGCTAACTTAGAATTATCTATCTAAAACCGTCCCGAGATTGAAGAGGTGTAATATAGACCTGTTATGTTTTTTTAGAAGAGGCGATCGACAAAAGTAATGATTTACATTATTAGGGATGAGACAACATGGAGCCTCATGATTTCAGAAGTTTTATACATTTTTACGTCCATTGAAGTCTGGCTCTGGCACAGGTTTACAGATCTGTTCCAGTCGACAATATCTTATAATAAACATTGATAATAATATTACATTCTTACTTCATATCATGGTTTATTAGAAGCGACTCAAGCAAATCTGAAAACCTATGTTAGACTTCTATGAATGTAAAAATGTATAGAATTCCAGAAATCTTTAGGTTCCATTTTATCAATTGCCATTAATGTAATCCATTACCGTTGCCAATTGCCTCTTCTAAAGAAAAGTGATCTATATTAACTCTCATCAATCCTTGGACAGTTTTAAGTAGATAATTATAAGGTAGTGTGACGTGTCTTATAAATTATTGTAAAGTACGAGGGATGCTTCGAAAGTAATGCCTCCTATTTTTATTTCATCCGAATAGACCAGAGGCAATTGTAAATTGTCGGAATTATCTTACCGACGTGTAAAAGGAGGGAGAAAAAAAGATGTTAAGGCTTGCAGCGAAATGCCGGCGTTGCTTATAAGCAATCTTTTCTCGTAACGGTAACAAACTGGTAACGTGAGACACACGTATCTTCTGTCTGAAAAACGAACAGTAAATGCCAAAGAAAGACCGCATGTAGCATATTTTATACACCTAACCATCTTTTTCAACGAGATTTGACGAGACTACCGTGTCTATATAACGCATCAAATCTGGGCACGTGTTTTTTTTGTTTTTTTTTTGGGGGGGGGGTTGTTTTTTTGTTTTTTTTAAATATTATTACAGAAAAACGGTCCAACGCCGTCTACACAATAGTGTCTTACTTCCCCTCCTACCCACTATCGGTAAAGTGAACTATTCCAAGTTCTCACAAAATTTCATTGTTATAATTACTGAACTTGTGCATTGCATTCATGATCGAAAAGTTTCATCTCTCTACTGCAGATATTGACGGTGAGACTCAAAGAAAGCAACCTCTGTCATGGGCGTGCGTCAGAAGCAGAGATGTGTCATTGAATGCTTAGCAAAAGTGTATTGAGAATGGTGGTGACTATGTGGAAAAAATTCTGAAGCACAAAAGTTCGCTCGTCGTAATGGTACCACTTTTGTTTTCGAAGATCTTCAACATTTTGAGTAAAAAAAATAGGAGGCTTTACTGTTGAAACGACCCTCGTATTAAGTGCAGCCACTAATTCCATTCGTTTTTCTAGATATCATTTATAGGGTGTTTCGAAAATAGATAACATAATTGCGTAAGTCTGGAAAAGTTAAATTTCAGAGATATAAACCATTGAAACAAATGCTGATTAACATACGTTATTGTAAACATCTAACACGTATAATGTGTGTGTGATAATGCATGACACTGTTACTTGTATTCATATGGACTAGATAAACGCTATCCCAACGACATGATCACAATCAAAATAAAGTCTGGGTCGGGTGTTGCCACATATATTAACAAAGCCAGAACAAAATGGCATTAGTAATGACACTCTATTAGAAAAACTATATATATATATATATATATATATATATATATATATATATATATATATATATATATATATATATATATATATATATATATTAATTCCTTTTGGTGGATTGATTGTTGCTATTTCTTCTGATGAGTTAAGGCCATAATAGGTTCACTAATTGATATAATTATTAAGTAATTAATTTTGCGCTACGAAACAGACACTGTCAGGAACTGTAAGGATCAATTGATTTAAAAGAATAAAATATAAAATTGTCAACATCATGTATTTTGGAATATAAATTTTTGTCATTTATTCTATATATTGCTCTGTATTCACATTGAGCTATATATATATATTATAGATATATAATAAGAAATATATATTTATACAGAAATATATATATATATGTATATATATACATATATATATATATCTGTATGTATATATATATATATATATATATATATATATATATATATATGAATAAATAAAATACGCATCAAGTGCGCTTGAAAGCCAAATCACAACGCAATATTAGGAAAATAAACAAATATTTTACTTGCTTGAAATTTATAATTTAAATATATTTCGGAGTTAAACTCCATTGTAAGTATGTTGTTTTCCTTCTCTTTTCTTTTCCAATCTTGCCATGTTATAAATTTCGTCAGACGATCTAAGCCCTTAGGCGCTTAGATCGTCTGACGAGGTCGGCAGAGTAATTTTATTGTCCTGTCTATTGAAACAACTTGTAACGATTTAAGTAAAAATCCCCGAGGTTGAAATAATGAAAACGCATTTTGTTCTACTAACGTATTGAGCCCTTTTTTCTTGTTTATTTTGTTAAGAAATATATCTCCTAATATATATATATATATATATATATATATATATATATATATATATATATATATATATATATATTATTCCAGGTGAAAGATATCCTAAAGAAAAACCATTGAATTTCAATGAAATTGTTGATAGTGCAAAATAAAAAGAGAAAAATATTATTTGATTCGATTTAGGTAAACAAAATTACCATTAGTCGGGACAATAACCCTAAAAAGACTTCATCAGGCGACAAACAGCCTCTGGTTTAGCTTATCTGTTCTAAGATTTGAACCTCGGACTAAAGTACAGTAACCGTTACGCCACGAGGTCCAAGATGGATTTACGTGTTTTTCCATTGCTTTTAAACTTACGTCGATTTTTTTTTTGTTGAATATTGTAAGGATAATTTCTAAGAAATATTATTTTCCCAAATGTCCAAGGTTGAGGCTGATAGTAACCTAATTCAATTATCTTAAACGCACTCGACCATAGCACATATCGTTTGAGGTTAGTGTTCTAGAAAAGTCAAGCAACGCTGCCAAGTGGTAGTGCCGCGAAACACGTGTTTATAGATTACTGTTTTATGAGTAAAACAATTAATAAATAATATTTGTCCATTTGTTTACATCCAAAAATATGGGCGATCTTTCTAAGGAAAAAATATTTTCCAAGATCTCCAAAGCTGAAGACGTTAGTAACCGCATTCAATTATCGTTAAAAAATCAACAAAAATCGACATTAATTCAATTATTAAAAAGAATATTTACCTATCTAGTTACATTAAAATTCTTGAAAATGCTTAAATAAATATTTAGACGCGACTAGGTTTACATACCTAAAATCTAAGATGGCGGCAATAAGCACATTGTCCCTAAAATGTACGAGATCGTGCGAAATAATTGAATTATTTGAATTTATTTAAATATAAGATGATTATATTCTAACATTTTTGCATATTCTTTTAGCCAATCATAGTAAATCTAATTTAGACAAGAAAAAGTAGTTTAATTGATTCGAAAACCTTTAAAAATTATTTATGTTTTGTTGACATTCGACAGAAAATGGGTAAAACCGTTTTTTTTGTTTATTTAAAACTTAAAAGTCTATTAAGAATTATAGAAAAGTATTATATTATTCTGTTTTTAACATAATAAACTTCAGGGTTTTATTTTTTTGTAAAACCAACAGTTGTCAGAAATAATTGATTTTAATAGATTTTAATAAGCTTTAGAAAAAGCAGTTTTCGATCGATTGGCGGTCACGAAATATAATATTTAATGTCAATTTAAATAACACACACAGAGATGATTTGTTTATAGTAGTGAAGGACTTTCGTATAACCAACCACATTTTTTGGGTACAACTGTTAATCTCAATCGGTGCAATGGCTTCCATAAGACAGCGCAGACCTCAGGTTTTTACATCCTGGTAATCTTCTCCTAGATGCGTGTTTTAACGAAGACTGGGGGTGCATCTCTCTCAGTAGATTAAACACACCTCCAGATACCAACCTGGAAATTTTTACGTTTCGAAATTTATCAGTAGTTTGCATTCAACGCTGGTGAACCGTAAATGACGAAACATATGTCCATGGATAATTAAATTTGATATACATATGTGTGTATGTGTGTGACTTGAAAATCAGCTTTTTACAGTCGAAATCTAGCCGAAACAAAATAGCAGATTTTACACATACAGTAGGCATAAAATACTTTCAGATTGTTCTATGTAATAATAATAATAATAATAATAATAATAATAATAATAATAATAATAATAATAATAATAAGCAGCAGCGAGAGATCAATGGTGAGAGGCTGTTGCGATACCGCAGATTTATTTGAAATACTATCGAAGGAGGTGGAGAGTGCAGGACGTCTGGGGAGACTTGTTGTCACTCAGCTTCCAGGGAACTCCACAGGTTTTCAATCAGAGATCTTTGATGACCTATATGAAAGCTCCGTGTGAGCCAATAATAATTTATATATTAATACTGTAGTACCTTTAGTGTACGTACGTACATTTTCACAGTTTTCACATTGCACATTATTCGATCGGAAAATCCTATTTATCAAAAGGGATAGAAGGTGATAACATAATACAAACATTAAATTAGAATATAGATACGTTAAATTAGAATATAGATACGTTAAATTAGAATATAGATACGTTAAATTAATGTATGTTTCCAACTTCTCTCCTCCTTTTTGATAAATAGGATCTCTCGATCACCAAGACGCAATATGAAAAGAATAAAAATAAAATGATGTCGCTGTTGGGCTGTACATGTAACCTAAAATATACTCCATTGGTTTTCTGGCTAGAATCAAATGGTAGTATCTGTTCTGTCTAAAGATGGTATCATGACATCATTAGTTTTCTGTTCGCGCCGGGCGTCCATACAATGGAAATATGTTACAGACTCCTTTAAGGATATTGGAGATAAACCGTAACAACCAGATATATTCTGACACAACATTAACCAGATTACTTAGGTAAATATTTTTACAGTTTAAATAAAAGGACTACAAAAATATCGCGAGGTCTCCATTCACGCTGAACGTCCACAAAATGCCCAGTAGCAATATATTACATATGAGAGAGACGCCGCTGTAGAAATTTCACAGGTTCCGCTAATAATAATAATAATAATAATAATAATAATAATAATAATAATAATAATAACGACATTGATAAGAATTTCTTTAAAGAGAAATATTTGATGATGGCCTGTGCGACTAATAGCGAGTAAATAATAATAATAATAATAATAATAATAATAATAATAATAATAATAATAAACTTAAAAACTGCACAAATAAGCCCCATCTTTTGTATTATTATATATAAATAAAAAATGTGTGTGTGTTATATGTGTCTGTCTTATCTCATCGAATGGGTGGGGTTGAATGCTATATATTAGAAGGGGAAACTTTTCGCATATCTCTAATCACACATGAAAGGCACGTAGTTCTTGGTACACAATGGCATTCTGGGTCTGGTCGGGATTGCAGAAAAGATTTCAAAGTATATATGACAAATATTAGTCTATAATTTACTTAAGGCTAACGACACGCTTTTATCCTTCGATACGTTCCTTGTCATACGTACATAAGTCCATGCCTAGAAACATTGTTAACGTTAGTGACATAAACTAGCAGAGATTTTATATATAAATATATATATATATATATATATTTATATATATATATATATATATATATATATATATATATATATATATATATATATATATATATTAAAATGGACTCTCCCGTTGATTTCGACATGTGAGGTTCCACCACAACAACAATGTTGCTCGGAAATCCACACAGATGATTTGTTTATGGTGGTGAAGGCTTTGTGTAGAACCATCAACACTTTTTGGTATTACTGCTAATCTTTGTCGGTGCAGATAACTGTTACAGGACAGAATATACAGTAGACTGTAGGTTTTACATCAGAGTTTCATACTTTTACATGAATTGAATGTCTTAACGAAGCCTGGGGGTATCTCTCCTAGTGAATTACCAACCTGGAAATTTCTACGACTCGGCGCGGACCTATATATATATATATATATATTATAAAAAAGTGAACCATATCGTAAATTCAATCAACTAAAAAATGGAAACCGGGGTGAGGAAAAGAAAAAAAATATATATATATAATGGGGCAAGTTATATGTACAATTAAATAAAATAAATAAGTCGATTAAAAAAGATCGTTAAAATATACCCAAAGCGCTTTTCGTTCAGACAAACATTTTCAAGGGTCATAAGTCTGAAAATTATTATTTTTTTAGAATATTTGGTAGTGATATGGAATACGAGCGGAGAGGTTAAGAAAAAAAAAAAAAAAAAAAACCTGACTACCCAAATAATTCTAACTGAAGCCGGAGGTTTCTCTGCTTGCACAAAGTAGGGGGGTTAGCAATGATGGTAAGTGCTTCGAGGACAGACAGATGGAACTTTGTGCGTCCTCGGTGCAAAACAGAAAAACACTCCGGAGAGAAAACAAGACCGCATTCCTTTTTATCGACCAAATGTTGGCCGATGGACGATTCTATCAGTTGGGATTTTCTGGTAGTAGCTTGGTGATCCCTGATGAAACGGGGGACATGTTGGGCGATTCTAACCTGAAGACGCTGGGTCGTCTTGCCTATATAGACGGCACCACACCGACATTGAAATTTATAAATAATATTACTAGTTTGGGAGATAGGCAAGACATCCTTACGAAATGAGGGAAAGGCGGTTTTTGTGGAAAAGGCAATACGGAGCGATAGAGCACCAAAATTAGAAGACACCAGAGAGGAAATCTTATCGCAAATAAGTTGGCCTTCAAGTCCAATCCAGGGTAACCTAAGGTATACCGGAAATCTACATGGACCGTATTTTGGTAGCTCAGAAAAGGATTTAATTTTTTTAGTTGATTTTGGTAGCTCAGAAAAGGGTTTCCATTTTTTAGTTGATTGAATTTACGATATGGTTCACTTTTTTATAATTATTCTAAAATTTTGCCAATCGAATAAAGTTATATATATATATATATATATATATATATATATATATATATATATATATATATGTATATATATATATAGTAATTTATAAAGTATATATGGCGATTAAGCTACACTGAATATTCTGCGTTTCATCCACTAATAGCTTAATCGCCATATATATTTTATAAATTACTAACTAGCTCTACCTACGTATTGAGCACTTTTGAAGTAAATACTTAAAGTTTACGCATAAATCTATACTTTCGTATATTAAATTTATGTGAGTAAATGAAGTAGTTATATATATATATATATGGACACCACAAGGATATATATATATATATATATATATATATATATATATATATATATATATATACTAGCATGGGTACCCGGCGTTGCCTGGGTTGATATGAAGTTCTGTTTGAAACACGCCTCCTATACTAATCATTTTCATCATGGGTAACGTGGATACCCCCACAACAATTTCAAAAATAAAAGATGGTTAAAATCATATAAATGTAATCGCTCCCCCAAAAAAGTATCTGGCACCCTCTCCGCCAGAGAGAAGAGATCACTGTCCAGTAGAAGGGATCACTGTCCTAAGAAAACTCACGATTTTGCGAAACTAAAAAAATAACGTTTATAAATATTAATGCGTGAATTTATTTTTATTTTGGTAAATGTCTAGTTTAGCGGCGTAAATTATTTGCCAGACAAAAAAACAATACAAAAACTATTTATTTTTATATAAAACACATTGTTAGACCCAAAGGCTGAAGTGAAACCAGATAAAAAATTCATTTTTATTATTATTTTTTTATCATTTATATCTATTATTCGAGGCCGCTATATTGCTTTTAAAATTTGACTTTTCTAAGGTTTAGCAGATTGGCCTTTTTAAGCTTTTTTATGAACTATGTTTTAGCCGCCATATTTATTTATTTTTTTTTTTGTAATAAAAGAGCGTAAAAAGGCCAAATTTGGCCTTAAAAAAGCCAATCTGCCTAACCTAAAAAAAAGGCCAAATTTTGAACGCGTAAGGCGTACACATTTAGTCTAATAAAAAATGATAAAAAAAAACATAAAAATGATTTTTTTTGTTTGTTTTATTTCAGCCTTTGGGTCTAATAATGTTTTATATAAAAATAAATAGTTTTTATAATTTATTTTTTGTCTGTCAAATAATTTACGCCGTTAAACTACACATTTACTGGCTTTTTTTGTAAATAAAGGAACGTTTAGATTTGCTTTTTTATGGGGGCTTTTCGAATTGCTTATTTGTCGTTTTATGTTTCTAATGTAATCCTCCCCCTCCCCCCCAAAAAAAAAATTGAATTTGTCATATTTTGGGCTTTGTTTTGTTTATAAAATTGTTAGGTGAAAGTAGAGAATGGTCTCATACAAAATAATTAAATTTATTGTATTTTTATGTTTCCAATGTTATTCTCCCTCCCCTCCCCAGTTTTTCCCTCCCCCTCAATCGCCAAACTTTAAAAAAATGCTAGAAGGTACATGTTTCGTTGAACGCTTGGTGGCCAAAATGTGGGTGCTCATTTTACGTTAAATTTATATAGAAAAGTGATCCCCCACTCTAACATGTTATTTTTTTAAATTTCTTTTCAAAATTTCTAATTTTTTTGCACTTATTTGCACTTCTGCAAACTAATAATATTTATAAATGTTGTTTAAATGTATTGGGCTGAAAAAAAAGTAGATCTCCATTTTTTTAGGGTTTAAACGCCTCTGGGTCACGTCGTATAAAGTTACCTTTTTAATGAGAAAATTAAGTTTGTAATCTATGAAATTAACGCGAAAAAAGAAAAAAAAAGTGTAAATTGTGGAATTTAGAGGGGGGGCAGTAGATCTTCATTTTTTTAGGTATTAAACGACGCTGAATTACGTGTTAAAAATTTATTGATTTCTGTATTGCCGTGAGGAATAAAATAAAACAAACAAATGAAATCTTTTCAGTTCTTTCATAAGTATTTATTTTTTAAATATTAAAAAAAAAACAATAAAAGCCAAACATTATAATTAGTTATTATAATGGCACGGTAAAATAAAAGTTAAATTTTGTCTAATAAATTCTAAAAAAGGGATTAAATTAAAGAAAATAACAAAGTATATTATGTATTTTTAACTGGCCTTTCCGATGCAGCAATCGGATTTTAGAAAAAAATAAATAACAAAGGAACAACAAACATAATTGCAAAAAACCCTTGTTCAAAATTATTGGCACGGCTTTGTTTTTCTTTTAGTATCAGTATAATATCAATCAATTTCCGGTTTACGTGCTTTCTGAACTTTTTTATAGCCATATTATGCTTGTGTAACGCTAATTCAGTTAATAATTTTTTTCAGATACTTTTTAGATAGCGATTTATTTAAACTATTATAAGTGACTAAATTATAATTTTCAATCGCCATGGTTAAAACTAAGGAACGCAGCGAAGACGTCAGGAAGCTTGTTGTAGCATGCCATACCAATGGGGAGGGCTATGATAAGATTTCAAAGAAGCTAAACCTTCCCAAATCCACTGTTAGAGCCATAATAAACAAGTTCAAATCGCAAGGCCACGTTATGAGTTTAGAGGGTAGAGGGAGAAAAAGGATTCTTTCCCCAAGAGATGAACGGAAAATTGTTCGACAAGTAAAACAAAACCCAAGGATCTCTGTTGGGGAGATTGTTGATGAACAGAGCACCTCTGGAGTGAATGTATCTCGACATACAGTTGGTAGAGTTTTGAAGAGAGCTGGTTTAAAAGCATGTCGTCCGAGAAAGACTCCCTTATTGAAGCCTATGCACCTGAAAGCAAGGCTAGCCTTTGCAAAACGTCATATTGATAAAGATGTTGCATTCTGGAAACGTGTTCTATGGACTGACGAAACGAAAATAGAGTTATTTGGCCATAATAAAGTGTCTTATATTTACAGAAAATCTGGCGAAGCTTTCCTGCCTAAGAACACCATACCCACAGTGAAGCACGGTGGAGGCAGTTTGATGTTTTGGGGATCCTTTGCTGCCTCTGGACCAGGGCGACTTGTTAAGGTCACAGGTAGCATAAAAAAGGAAGATTATGTTAAAATATTGGATGAAAACCTGAAAGACTCTGCTAAAGAGCTCTCACTTGGTCGTCGTTGGTGGTTCATGCAAGATAATGACCCAAAGCATTCGGCTAAACTGACTAAGAAATGGTTTGAGGACAATCATATTAATGTGTTGGAGTGGCCATCACAAAGCCCAGACCTTAATCCAATTGAAAATTTATGGAGAACATTAAAATTGAGGGTAATGCAAAGGAAGCCTAAGAATCTTATTCAATTGGAGGATTATTGTCAGGAAGAGTGGGCTAAAATTACTACTGAAGAGTGCAACAACTTGGTTGTAAACTATGAAAAGCGACTGAGGAAGGTAATCAAGGCCAAAGGCTATACAATTGATTATTAAATAAATCGTGCCAATAATTTTGAACAAGGTTTTTTTGCAATTATGTTTGTTGTTCCTTTGTTATTTATTTTTTCTAAAATCCGATTACTGCATCGGAAAGGCCAGTTAAAAATACATAATATACTTTGTTATTTTCTTTAATTTAATCCCTTTTTTAGAATTTATTAGACAAAATTTAACTTTTATTTTACCGTGCCAATAAATATGATCATCACTGTACTAACAAACTCAAGGGAGAAAACTTGAAGAAAACTATATATATGAAAAAGAAAGGATTTGATCTAACAGTAGACGGACTAGTAAATATGAAAATAACTAGCTTTTAGATGTCACTTTAAACTTAAATGAAAATATATACGAAGCATGAAGTTAAGGCCAACCTAATATAACGTAAACCAAAAGTTCCATCACTCCTTATCAATCATAAATCATATTTCTAGTTCTCTCGAACGCGGGCTTAGTAATAATTTTAACAACGAAAATGTATTTAAGAAATCAAGCAACATTTGGCCCTGTCGGTGGGGCATTAGAATACACCGACTGCCCCTCTGCAGAGGGTAAAAGTCCCTCAATGGGGGTCCTGGATATGACCTTAAACTATATCCAGTGGTGAGGCCCCAGCTTGTGGGCTTTGGGGAGTGTGGAGCCACCCTTTAATTACCATTGCTCCCAGGTCCACTCTGACCCGGAGTGGTAGTACCTGTTAGGGTTCCAAGTATGGGTTAAATAGAAACCGACTTGAAAACAGCAAATATATTCTATTAAAAAATTTTTCTTCAAAATCTTTGGATTCGGCATTAAATAACCCGAAAAGGGTTGATATGCCGTAAAACAAAAACAACCAACCAACCAAGCAACATTTACAACACAGCTGTAAAATAGTGAGTGCTATATAATATGTAAATTCAAGCAGAGTGTTGCGAATAATAAAAATAAGAAGAAAAGGAAATATATGGCAGTTTTTTTTTTATGTAGGCGAAACCATTACGGTAGAAATATACTGTAAATAAATAGAAGTAATGCATCAGTAACTTCGACAACAAGACACAGAATTAGTCAAACAGAAACAGAAAAGCCCAATTCTCCTCTATGATAACACCCGACCGTATGTTGCGAAACTGACTCTGAAGAAGGTGAACGAATTGGGCTACAAAACTCTGCCTCATCTGCCATGCTCTCCAGACTTCTCACCTACCGCCCAGAACATTTTTAAGCATCTCGACCACTTTCTGGATCAGAAATGCTTTTAAAACCTAAGCAATATCAAAAACGCCTTCAGCAACTTTAGCGCCACTAGAACGCAAGATTTTTACGTTACTGGCATAAATGCATTTGTTTTTGCAGTTGTTTGTTTAAGCCGGGATACGTTCATCTGAATTAAAAAATTAAAAACTGCAATAACTTTCTTGTCAACTTTATATATATACATATATATATATATATATACATATATATATACATATATATATATATATATATATATATATATATATATATATATATATATATATAAGAGTGAGAAAGATAAAATAAATAATTAAATCTTCTCGTTATTGTTCTGTACGCGTTAGAAACCTTTCTTTAAAAAAAAACGACTCCTAAAATATTGATAGTTCATTTATCTAGTTTTATTTTAGACTTTCACCCACCATGCGTTCTTAAGTTGGACATAAATCCCAGTTCTCTGGAGACATTCTGGTGCCATTGCTAGAACACATTTAGAGAGAAATAAAAGACACCATTATCTCTCTGCCGATACTTCACCTGTTCCATTCCAGCTTCCAGCACATTTTATAATAACACGAATTTACAAAAGAATATAGGCAAATACGTGAATCGGTGTTTTTTTTCTACTAATTTTTATGCGAGGAATTCAAATTTCAAAAACAGTTTTGCTTTATCACGTGTGCCTCTTTCTTTCAACCATCTCATTTTTACTATCATAAGTATATTAATAATATTCATTTTATTTATCAATATTTCAAAGGAGAAATATTACAGAGAACCATAATATAACTAACGAACACTGGTATGAGTAAAAGTTATCTGCAATATGCAATATGTATAAACGGTAGATATATTCATAATGTTATTAAAAAGATAGCAACTATTCTTTAAAATAACGTCACCATTGTTCGTGACTTCCTGTCAACGACTTTCAAGATTTTGGATTTGGTCAAAGTATCAATTCTACTTTAAATCGCAAAATTTTGAGAGCATTCTCCATCTTCATCGAATGACTCCAATCAGCGATCCCTCGCGTAAAACCACATACAGAAATACCAACGGCATGATCTAAGAATTGGACAGTGTCGATGTTCTGCGGCACTAACTCTATAGTCGCAACTATGCTCCGTCTGACTATATATTCCAATCTATTCGGCACGTTGTGAAGTGTCAACAACTTGATTAATTTCATGAAGTTAAGAAACCTATTTGGAATTCTTTGATTCAAAACAAGAGGACTGGAATTTTGAGGAAATAAGAAAGTTTGAATGCTTTAGGGAAACGGGTGTGGTGTATAGGGTTATTTTTACGAATACTCTTTGATTTTGTATAATTTTTTTGCATATAAAAACGTAGATTCCATGAACGAAGCTTATTTCCTAGTAATGCACGCCTTTGGAACTCTCTTCCGTTTGTCTGTTTCCCACCTGACTACAACTTGGATGTCTTCAAGGCCAACATAAACAAATTCCTGATGAACCGACCCCTTAAGTAAGACACTTTATCAAATCTCCAATATTAACAATTACTACGATACTATCCCATTGATTACTGTACACGCAATAACCCTTATCCGCGAGTGGCTTCTGGGCCTTGATAAGTGGTGACCTAGATGTAAAAAAAAATCATTATTTAAACACGAGACACAAGGTTGTTCCTCGACTTAAATGCGAAAATATTTCAAGAATACAATATTCTTTAGATATGAGTCTATCTTTCAATTAAATACAGAATTATACTTTTTAATATTATCTATAAATGAAAAAAAAACAACTATTTTAGTTATTTCGTTAAGAAACAAATATGTAATCAAAATTAAACACTTTTCACCCTTAAATAATAATTCAATTCTGTCAGTTAATAAAAATTTTACTTTTAAATACATACTTTTTAATATTTTTTCTTTTATATAGGCGTCACCACTTATCAAGGCCGAGAGACCACTCACGGATAAGGGTTAAAGAGTGTACAGTAGTCAAAAGGACAATATAGTAATCGATAGTAATCAAAATTCGGTAAATTTGTTAACTTAAGTGTAAAGGCTCATCAGAAACTTGTTCACGTTGGACTTGAAGACAACCATATTATAGACAGCTGGAAAGCAGGAAAACGAAGACAATTCCACAGACGTGCAGTTCTAAGAAAGAAGCTTTGATTATGGAATCTACGTTTAGGTTTAGGCACAGATAAAGAGTGGGTGAATTTATTGATATTGTTTTCAGCTAGACGAGTGTTTCTTGTGAATGTTTGGCGAGGGGGGACCATAGACTCAAGCTCAGTTGAACACTTTCCATGAAAATAACGATAAAGCAGAGACATCTCCCACGAGGCCACGAAGTCTATTTTGAACCCTATCAAGGCAGGACAAGTCCTTTCTAGCAGCTCCTGTCCAGATGTGGTATTCCATATTTATTTCAATTCATAAATTGCTCCTTTGTATTTTGCTTTCTGGATAATTTTTTTGTAAATTTTCCGCATATGGGGAATTATTTAGTTTATAACTGTATTCAAACAAATTAAATTAAAGTTTAACTAAATTCAAATAACTTACCTGACATTATATATAATAATTGAAATAATGTTAAAAAGAAAAAATTTAAAGCATATTCTCATAAAGGCGTTCGTTTTACCATTCATTGTTATTGCTTAGTACATCACAGTGTGACAGCATAGGCGCCCTCGCGGGGAGCGTTAATAAGCGATTAGATAAAGGCAAAAGTAAGGGTTGTCGGAAGTAAAGGTTGCCGGAAGTAAAAAGAAAACACAATGACAATAGTTAGAAATGATTCACCAAGCTGCACAGAAGTAGGCTGGGTAATTAGGTGAGAGTGGCTGAGTAAGACAAAATAATCCGGATATAGAATTTCCGATCAATATCAATGAAATATTTTTAGAGTTAATTTTACGACCGATTTCGTTTGCGACAGTTGAAAACGGTTTGCAGCTCGGGGCAGATTGGGGAGAGTCTTAACACATGAGAAAATAAAAAAAATCAACGACAAAGACGACGCAACAGATATCTATCAACGGACAAACTTTGTGGGTCCTTTATCACATATCTTTAGGGCACAACTTAGTCATAACAACTTCTCTTGTGTTGATTTTACTCTAGTGCGATTACGAAGGTCTACAACTGTATTCAAGGAGGACACGCGCAATTTAGTACGAATGTATACAATGATTTTTAATGAAATAGGTCAAAAATTGTACTTTCAGTGACATGCCTGATCAAATTGGGAATCCTAACAAAGTGTATTCAGTTCGCACAAAATTGTTCTTATGCCATTTTTAATGTGACTCTTAACGAAAAAGAAATAAATGATAATCAAAATAATCACATAACTGTTTCGTACATGTTTCCCGGCGACTTCTAGCAGTAACTGACATGGTCATGTCTAAATATGCGACATCTGTTAATTGTATAATAGTTTTACCATTGGTGGCCTGAAAACTAGTGAAACTAGGTTCGCTTTGTGCTGCTTAAGCTATGGTGAAAAGAGTGAATAGTCGATTTTATTATCATCAAACTTTATATCTTTGGAAATATTTGTGCTTTAGTTTTATTTCTTTACGTTTTATTATATATATACTGTAGTCTTTTGCAGGTGACGGTAGTCAAGTGA
This sequence comes from Euprymna scolopes, assembly GCF_053919585.1. Taxonomy (NCBI): domain Eukaryota; kingdom Metazoa; phylum Mollusca; class Cephalopoda; order Sepiida; family Sepiolidae; genus Euprymna; species Euprymna scolopes. Next base: position 111,119,748 of record NC_136492.1, on the reverse strand, counting down.
TTAACAAGTGATTAACACGACCTGGTGAGTGTTCCAAGTTCGAATCCAGTTCGTTCCACAAACATCACTTTCACTGAGGATGTTGGCAAACTTCTCGTGGTCCCTTCCGTAACTGATATCTTTCTAGTAATAATTCTGACGAAATAAATATCTGGGAAACCAATGCCAACAATAGAATCTACGGATTTAGACGATATGATGATGAGTAAAATATTTACAATGAAAATCTCTTTCTCTTCGTTATGAATAATACCACTAGTAACATCATCATCATCATCATCATCATCATCATAACCATAATCATCATTAGGGAGGTGACTGTGGCTAACGACACGGACTGACAACCTTGGTGTGTCAAGTTCGAATCCAGTTCGTTCTACAGAAATACTTTCATCTAGGATGTTGGCAACCTTTACATGGTCCCTCATGTAAGTACCTGATATCTTTTTAGAAACGATTCTAACTAGAAAGATATCGGGGAATCCAATGCCAAGAATAGACCCATCCCATTTTTAATAAATGAATAAATAATGTTCTACAAATATCATCATCGCCAATATCATTTTGTCTTCATTAGAAGTTCTCACGGATGCCATTACCAATGATCGCACACTGGCAAAAACAGATACTGTTCCCAGACGTCTAGGTGACAAATTTCTATTTCCAGTACACTTCGACTCTTTCGATAACCGCTGCAAATCATACTGTGAGATTGCAACTGCCGTTTACTAATGATCGTTGGTCTTACCAGAAGATGAACGGCAATACTCCTAGCCAAGGTTTTACATTTCGAATCCTCCCAGTGGAGGTTTGATTAGTGTTCTCCATCCTCGGTTTGTCCGTCCTCCTTAATTCATCCCAGCCAGTCTGCGTAGTACCAGATGAAGTGGCATCAAATATGCGTGTGTTTTAAGGGGATGTTAAATCATGAAATTTGTTGTAAATCATCACCATCGTCGTCGTCGTGATCATCATCATCATCAGCAGCATCTTATTACTGCTCAATGTTTCATTCTTTTACATTTTCTCTTGCTTATATTGCGTCATTATGTTTTTAGTTTTTATGTTTTTTTTCTTTTCTTTTTCTTTTCTTCTCCGTGTTGGCAGAAAGAAAGTCGTTTCCAACAGCGAATTGGGCCAGAAATGTTGCCGAGTCAGATAACTTCCGCCCGGGGCGCCAGGACTTCCGCTGACTTTAGACAAGTCCATTCTAATTAACATCCTGGATAAAAGACGCATAAAGCCCAATCACGCAGCACGACTTTAAAACACAAGTTCCAGGAAGAAGGAAGAAAGACGTATATGACTTATTTTTATTATTTTTTTTATCATTTATTTCTGTATTCAATAAAATTCTTTATTTTCCTTAGCTTTTTTTTGTGTGGCAACTTTTCCCCTACTTGCTCAAGAATACAAAAAGAAATAGTATCATCATCTCCATTCTTTCTTTGTTGCAGTTTTAAATCTCTCATACACATATATGAAATATACTATAATAATATACAGTGGTCATCAAACTATTGCCCGCAAACAAAATTAGGCCCGTTAGCTACATCCGACCCGTTGGCTACATGTGGCCCGCTGGAAGCGCTTGTCTCTTCACTCAAGAGTTAAGAGTAGTTGCTCATTCTGGAAAACCTGAGTACACTCATGTTTAAATATATATATATATATATATATATATATATATATATATATATATATATATATATATATATGTAAGTATATATATACGTATGAATAAAATAAAGCAAGATATAAACGATGCTTTAGACGTTATGTGAATAAAAAGGAAAAACCTAAAAGAGTAAAAACAAAAATAAAATCAACGTTTCGTCCATATTTCAGGGGACATAATCAGGATTTCTAGGCGAGGATGTACAGGAAGACGGTCATATATCACATGCGAAGGAGGAGAAGTTCAGTTCTCTTTCTGTTCTGGAGAAGAGTTTTTTTCTCTCCAGAACAGAAAGAGAACTAAACTTCTCTTTTGCATGTGATATATGACCGTCTTCCTGTACATCCTCGCCTAGAAATCCTGATGATGTCCCCTGAAATAGGGACGAAACGTTGATTTTATTTTTGTTTTTACTCTTTTAGGTTTTTCCTTTTTATTCACACACACACACACACACACACACACACACACACACACACACACACACACATATATATATATATATATATATATATATATATATATATATATATAATGATTATATTTGGAAGGTTATCAATAAATGATGTATGTATTTTAATATTAATTTGAAAAATGTATTTCTCTTGTAAACTAATATAGATACTGCACTCATCCATGCAAAAGAAAGAAAAAAACATTAGGGAATTAGCGAACCATAGACAATGTCTGTTAGACACACGAAAAAGTACACGGATATAGACTTAACTTACTCTCTATGCAAAAAAACGAAACGAACATTCCATGGGCAGAGTTTTTTCCTAGAAGTGTCTATCTGTAGAACACAATACCGTGTGACTGATTCCCGACTGATTATAGTATAGTCATCTTCAAATCCAATGTGAATAAGTTCCTGCTGGGCTGGACTCTTAAATAATCCAGCGCTACCCAAGTTCCGCCATTACTGATCATGTCTCAACATTAAAGTTAAACGTATAAATGTATATTTACACATGCGTAAAAGATATACATTCAGTCGACTTGCGACTGCCAAATTCAATATTTTTCGATGTTGACCCCTTAGCAGCTATTTTTACCGAATAAAGACGAAATCGAAATGGTTTTACAGGTCCGAATTCCCTTACATATCAAGTTTCAAGTTGGTAGACCAAATATTAACAGAGTAGTTTGGTAGGGACCGTTCAGCAAATAGAAAAACAATCTCAGGTATATATATATATATATATATATATATATATATCAGGTATATATATATATCAGGTATATATATATATATATATATATATCAGGTATATATATATCAGGTATATATATATATATATATATATATATCAGGTATATATATATATATGAATGATTACTTTATTTAATCACATAAATTAATATATGAAGGTATAATTTTATGCGTAAATTTTTCAGCATTTACTTCAACAGTGCTCAATACATCTGTAGAGCTAGGTACTAAGTCATGGAAATATATATGGCATATATATTTTTATAACTTACTACTATATATATATATATATATATATATATATATATATGTGTGTGTGTGTGTGTGTATGTATGTGTCTATATATATATATATATATATATATATATATATATATATATTGTTTTTAATTATGTATTCTACGACACTACCATTTTCAGTGTCATCCTTTGTTCCTTACTTAGATTTCCTTTTTTTTTTATTCTCACGACGAATCTTATTAATTTCTACTTATTTTCCGCCTTTAATTTTTAACTAGAAGGGAAGCCCGACGTTGTTTGGATTGAATGAGGTCAACAAATGTTTTACCTTCCATGCTTTTATTTAAATTGGTAGAAATCTCCCATTTTTACATTTTAATCAATTGATTGACTACTCAAGTGAAGGGGTGGGGCAGCATCGCGGGCATCGAGAAAAAACTGAAACTTTACATGCCTCCTCGCACTGACGTAGTCCGTAACACATTGGAGTCTACATTTCATTGTAGAGAACCTACTGTTGATTTCATAAAATTATTTTATATAATGTCTTAAATTAAAGTTTAACATGCAAAATTCAAGTATCATGATTCAATTGTGTACCATTCTTTCCGAACGTAACCATGTCTTATCAAAGAACCCACTGTTTATTTTATATGCCAGGTCTTTCTGTCTGGGAGGTGACAAAACTTCTCGCGTGTAATTTTTATGTTAAACTATATAAGGTGTTAACTTTGGTCGAAATCGGACTGTTCTTTCTTTAATCGGATTTTTTCGATTTTCGATTTTGGATAATTATCCGACGCATTCCGATACGAAACCTATCTAAGAACACTCGCAGACACATAAGGTACATTTCTGTGAAATGTAAAAAAATATCGGCTCAGCCGTTTGAGGGTCCATAGGGAATAAATTCACGCACGAACACACTCATTCATACACAAACATATTCATAGGCACTTACCCCTTTCCGCATTGATGCTCTCTCTCTCTCTCTCTCTCTCTCTCTCTCTCTCTCTCTCTCTCTCTCTCTCTCTCTCTCTCTCACTTTCCGTCTTTCTCTCTCTCTCTCTCTCTCTCTCTCTCTCTCTCTCTCTCTCTCTATATATATATATATATATATATATATATATATATATATATATATATATATATATATATATATTTCATTTCTAAAAAATCAAAAACTGGATGATAATGAATCAAAAACGAATAAAAGGAAGATTTAAAACGCATATATTTATTCCAATCGAACGCAAAAACCACTATTCACTTTTTTCTTCATCCTTCCCTGGGGTGCAGCTCTCCCAACAAAAGGCAGTGGTGTATCTAAGCTAAATGCCATTTTCTCGTTCATAGTATCCATTTCTTTCTCCCCGGCTGTCGGTTATCTAATATGTTCCTTTTCTTTCTCTCTATCTCTCTCTCTCTCTCTCTCTCTCTCTCTCTCTCTCTCTCTCTCTCTCTCTCTCTCTCTTGCGTTTCTTTTATCGTTTCATCTCTCATTTCGTCACTCATATGCTCATGTTTTATTTAATCCCTTCTCTAACTCATACCTCCAATCGCTCTCCCTTTCTCTCACTTTCTTTATTTCCATGCATGTTGATTAGTGCTCTCTTTATATTTAAGTCTTTCTTTCTCAATTACTCCCTATTTCCTGCTTTCTCTACGAAGACAAAATTAGTCATAATATCACTTCTCAATGTGAGTAATATTCAGCTCCCAAAACGGTATTCCATGTGTACCAAACATGAAAATTATCCACCAAAAAATCTGTCTTGTTCTCATAGGGAAGTATTAGAAATCTATCACGGTGTAAGAAATGGACATTTACCGATATTGAGAAGAGAAAATAAAATAAATATATTACAGTTATGATTTTGTAGACGTTTGTATTATTTGGATTAATCGAACAATTGTTCTCATTTTGAGAAAGTCGAAGATTACATCGACCGAAACGTTGTGCAGATAACACTCAAGATGATAACAATTGTTCGATTAATCCAAACAATAGAAAAAATATTTTTTTATATTACAAATCCACACGAATTACAAGGGGTTTGAAATACCTACAATTTGATAAAGGGGTTTTTCATCGAAATATATTATAGAACCCGGTCACACACATTAGATTACTGTGTAGAATTTTTGACTATTCAAGTAAGTTTTACTATTGCCAAGAAATGTGTATATATATATATATATATATATATATATATATATATATATATATATATATATATATATATATATATATATGATGGAGAGAATGTGGATGTTATGGTTTTGTCTTTACTTTTAAACCCCAGCAAATTTCTGTTTCCTACATTGTGATATTCTCCTAATTCTCCATTACAAACATATTTAAAACAATGTTTCTAGCGTCTATCTCTCCTTCTTGTTTGTTGTTGTGATCTGTGACTCTTTATTTGACCAGAGATCTTTAAGATTTAAAAATGATTGGAATTGCGAAAAACTGTACCCGACACAACAAAATAGTAAACTGCGTAGCATTAATCTCACTACAGAGTTGAATGCAATATCAGTTGCCCTTCATTCTTTTTTTTTTCTGAAATTACCAGAAATAGTCATTTTTCTTAAATTAACAAATCTCGGATTTGACTGCTATACTTTTTTTTATAAAACTTCCTTTAAAGATCGTATCAAATTCCGATACTTCTCTCTACACATCCTTGCCGTGTCCACTTTCTACTGTTTTGTTGAGATATGGTTGGTCGGATCTAATGACAACATACATAGAATGAATGAAACTGTATTGGTGTCTGTCTAAGGATGAAACTTCCAATCATATATTTATATGTCTAAGGATGAAACTTCCAATCATATATTTAAGGATGACACGCCAATCATATATTTATTTCAAAAGGATTATTTTAATTACGATGGAGGAAATCTTCCTTTCATACTAGTTAATTTAAGGATCCGGAATTTGTAATTGATTTGATGCTTTCATTTCAGTCCGAATTCTTAATCCAGTAAATCATAAACACCGGAAAAGAATTCATCCAAACATGGCGAGGTAGATAACACTGCTGTGTATCGTAAATAACAGGATGAAAATCTCTTCAGATACGTATTAACCTTGTATTTCTTTCAATAAGTCTGACGAGATGCCAACCTTGAAGATTTTTTAACAATATGAAGTTTTAAATTGTCTAGTTGATGTCGAAACAATTTGTAATATTCAGAAAAATACAAAATATGGTGTAATCTTCTTTCCTTGTTCTTTTGGTTTTATATGAATGCTTGATCACAGAAATGTTAATCATGTAGCTTAATATTTGAGTCAATTTACCTGGCTTAATTTTTACTAATATATGTACATTGCTACTGGCTAATATAATATAATATAATATACTAGCGGGGCTACTCGGCGATGCTCGGGATAGTATAAACAATGAGAAAATCTGATTTGATGTTGAACAATGTAAACAGAAAAAAGAAGAATCGAACGTAAAGAAACGAAATAAAACGGAAATGAATTAGTAAATGGTACAAAGAAATAGAAGAAATAACGATGTCAAACTTTCCACAAAGATGGAAGAAATAACAGTCAAACTGCTCACAAAGATCGAAAAATGCAAACAGAAAATAAAAAATCTTAGGGAACGAAACGAAACGAAATAAAACGGAAACGATATGATGTATGTTTTATAAAACAAAAAAAATGGAAAGAGTGTGAAACTGCGAAAAAAAAGTAATCCATATATTTGTCCTATTGCAAAAATGTGACCCACGTAAAACTAAGCGCGGTTTTAGGTGTAAAATTGATATTTTAGATTACGAAATGCGATAATTATGATGGTATAATTAATTTGACCAGAAAAGTAATATCTAACTGTGGGAGCAGAAAGAAAAAAAAACAAAAAAGCAAAAGAAAAGAACGATGTCAAACTTACCAGAAAGTTCGTAAGAACGTAAACCGAAAAAAGAAAAAAGAAAAATCGAACTGGACGAAACCAAATAAAACGAAAAAAAATATATAAAAATAACGATGTCAAACTTTCCCGAAAGATAGGAAAAATGTAAACAGAAAAATAGAATGGAACGAAGCGAAATTTAACGAAAATCATGTAATATGTGGTTTCCAGAAAAAATAAAAAAAATAAATAAAAATAAAATGGAAAGAATCTGTTAGTAATTTGTTTGTATTAGTGTAAAAATGTGGAAAACGTATTTATATTTCCTAGTGTATAAATCTGAACAACGTATAAATAATCCATGTAATTTGTTTGTGTTTTTTTAGTGTTAAAAAAATCTGGCTGTAGTACAAAGAAAGAAACGATGCTAAAGTTGCGGAAGGAAGAGGAAAAACGGAAAGAGAAGAAAGAAATAAACAAAATGTAGAGTTCTTATAAACAGAAACGGAGGATAGTTTATAAAAATAAAAATAAATGAATGGAAATGAAAAGAAACGGTGGTGAACTTGCCGAAAAAGAGAGGAAACTCTGACAGAGAGAAGAAATAAATTTGATAAAGGGAAAGATCGAGAAAACGAAAATCAGAGGGAAGATACATAGAACCCCCCGCCTAAGCAAAGAAAACGATGTTGTAATTGCCGAAAAATGCGAAATAAAACGGAATTGAAGTATCATAACTTTTAATGCACTGTAAGGAAATGTAAAGTTTTTGGTTTGTGTTTGTTTTTATTTGTAACCAAGGTAAAAGTTAGCGTGGTGCGTTTCACCTTAATTGCAGTCCAGTTTTTATGAAAACCTAAACCGGCGTTCGTCCTTATTTGTCTCCTGTGAATGGTCAAGGACGGAGTAAATGAGTGGCGGTGGAAGTATGAATTATTTAGAGAGAGATGACTTTACTACTTCCATTGATCGAAACCGGTTTTGGCAGTGAACTCTCATCAGATATAGTATAGGAAGCTCCGAGCTGCGAGTTAGTGGATAGCTAATATGCCTATAACACACCTCAGATATCATGATACAGTTTGTGCATAGTACATCTGCATAAAATGTCTACGTCCTCAATTCTATTAAGCTCAAAGTCATACGGGAAAAAATGAGTTCATTTTGTTTATATAGAGATTAAACCTTTGCGAAAAATATTCTAATAATATATATATATATTATATATATATATTATATATATATATATAGCGGTCGCTCGATCACTCTAGATCGTTTTAATAACGTTATGCCTCTATATTTGGCTTTATAACTGTTAAATTGTTCTTGATTATCGTGGCAGTGGACAATTGCCCAGGGTAACGTCCCTTGCTAATAGTCAAGGGTGACTTCGTGATTGGGGTTCGAATCATTCAAGCAGCGGCAATCTTACTTCCTGCCCTGATGATTGTGGAAGCATAAAACATTAACGTTCGTAGGTATGAAATTAATTATATATATATATATATATATATATATATATATATATATATATATATATATATATATATATATATATATACTAGCAAAGATACCCGTGCTTTGCACGGAGCTTTGTTGCGCATTCGGGTACCAAAATCTGTGGGCACCTTTCCAGTAAGTTGATGGTGTAAGAGCAACGATTGCATAAGGTGATTAACATTTTAACTACCTCTTGTAGTGACTGAAATTCAATCAGGAACTTCACAAAACATTTTCATCAAAAAGGAAGATTACTTGATGTTACATAGTAAATTTTTCATTGAAGTAATTTTCAACTCTTGCTTAAATTTTATCTTGCACATTCAATACTAAAAACTTACCACAATCAGATCATGTCAGTTTTTCCTCATATCCATTTCTCGAACTTTTCACTGAAGAGCCTCAGGGTAAACTACATTTCTGCTGCTTTGATTTGGAGCCAGAATGTAGAGTTTTTCTGAACTTCCTGTCCGGCTGATGGAGACGTAGAACATACCGTGACTGAAGCAGTCTGATGTCAAGTCTACGCCAATAGTGTTAAATGTCTGACCTTGACTTTTGTTTATGCTCATTGCAAAACACACCTTCACAGGAAATTGGAGTCTCCGGAATTTAAATGGAAGTTCTGAGTCCGATGGAACTAAGGGGATCCTTGGCAGTAGAACGGTTTCGCCTTTGTAGGGACCACAGGAAATGGTGGCCTCAAGTACATTGGTGTGCAATCTGGTGATAACACATCTGGTTCCGTTTGTTGTTTTTGGCGGTTCCAAAGATCGAAGAATCATGATTGGCGATCCAATTTTGAGATTTAAAATGTGTGGAGGCATTCCAGATATCTCCAAAGAGTTTAAAAACTCCACAGGGTAGTGAACAGCTTCATATTCATTAGTAGCCGAATCAACTGACTTGTATTGCTTTGTGTCTCCTGGAAATTCATCCATTATTGAATTGTTCAAATGATTTACATTGCTGTTTAATGGCGAAATAATAGCCCTCTCAGCAAGCCAATCCGGTGATTTTCCATTGTTTTGCAGGTCTGGGTACACTTTGTCTTTCAGTTGCTTCTGATTACCGACACATTTACCAAGCGCAGTTGGAATCTTAATTGTGTCAGGTGAAGAAGTGATAGGAAACTGACCATTACCGATTTGGAGAAGCAATTTTGAGAAGTCTGCTGCAGCTGTGTTATCAGAGATATAGGCTCTCATATTAGTAGTCAGTCTCTTCACTATAACGTCCCTCCAGAGATAGGATTGTTTCAAACTTGCATTGACAATGTTAGCCCTTGTGCCATTTTTAACCACTGGGAGGATTTGACGGAAATCACCGCAAAATAAGGTTGGAATGCCACCCATGGGATTCTTGTTTCCTGTGATGTCTTGCAGTGTTCGGTCAATTGCTTCATAAGCACTCTTGTGCGTCATTGGGGCTTCGTCTACAATGATTGCAGAGGTGTCTCTAATTACATTTGCCAAGACTGAGTTACCAGTAATTTTGCAAACTGGCTGATCCATTCGATGAGTATCCAAGGGTACTTTAAAAGTGCTGTGAAGAGTGCGGCCACCTTGTAGTAGAGTAGCAGCAATGCTACTGGATGCTGTTGCAAGCACAATCTTTCTCATGGATCTAATCTTTGCAAGGATCAAATTGATTACAAAAGTCTTGCCCGTACCACCTGGAGCATCAAGAAACGTCATGTTTTTGTTCATTTCACCTTGTGCTTCCAACATTGCCATGAATGAATTGTAAACTTCTCTTTGAGAATCGGTCAGTTTTTCTTGCATATTTTCTGCTTGTAGGGAAAGTTCTTCAAGATTATAAGTAACTTCACGTTGATACTCTCTCGCGAGTCTTTCATCTCTCCCTTGCGTTGGTGCAGGTAATCCATAGCTTGCCAATGGTTGACCGCACATAAGGAGAACTTTTTCTTCAATTAGACAAAGAGTTTTATTGTAGATGTCCTCATTAAAATCTGCTTCTGGATTGTTAACTTCTTGCCTGTATCTGTGAAGAATGTCTTCAGATATTACATCACGAAAAGCCATCCAGATCTCAAGAGGATTGCTTGGCTCACAGGCTGTTAAAATTATCACAAATAGGCTTCGCAAATTTGAAGGTGATTGAGTGGCACTTGCCTCTCCTATTGCTTGATGCAAGTGATGGTCATTTTCTAGAAGGCCTCGAGCAAGGCACGCTGCTCTGTATGTTTCAAACACCTGACCATTGTATGCTCGCAAATCTTGAAATGAAGTTGGACCAGCAACCTCATTGAGCAACAGGCGTAAGAAATAACACTCCCCTGCTTTTGGACTAATCGTGTAGATTCTCCCAATGCATGGTGCCTTCCATACATCATCATTTTCAGTACCTTCAACTTGTACCCCACGCATTCTTCTCATCCATTTCTTTGTCGATTTGTTCCAAGTGTAAAACTCAGGGACTTCTACGTATTTGAGACCCCTTGCAAAGTCATCCTCATGGCAGAGTTGAAAAAATGCTGTCAAAGTTGTGGCAGGCGGTGGACCTTGGGCTTGTTCCAGAGCAGTATCAGCTGAGAACATGACACGCTGCCCATTTTCAAGATGAACAGAAAGTTGTACAATTGGGGGGAAATGTTCATGGATGGGATGTTCCAATATCCTCCAGGCCGCCTCTGAACTGCCGACATACCTTGCATTCTGGAACTGCTGGATCTCATCCACAATGTGACTTTGTACTTGGCCTTGTTGGTTAGCTGCTCCATCAGTTCTTTGTAGTTCAAACACTGCTTGATCACATCCTTTATTCACGTATTTGAGGACATATTTGATGCTTTGGATCGAGCTGCAAATTTCTACGTTAATGTGAGCGTTGAACTGCTGAAGGAGGACCTTGTTGTACGGAACAATCCACTGGTTTGTTATTTCTTGATTAACATACCGACCATTTCTCTTCATCCTTATTGTACCAGTCTGGCCTCCATCTTCTGGTTTTCTTCGCCTGTACTTGGGGTAAGAGTCTTGGCCTTGCTCGGTACACTGAAGAAATTCTTTTGGGTATTTTTTTGAACATTTGTTGTCAATCATACATGGACAATTTGGTTTAAATGGTCCACAAGGTCCATGCACCATATGTGCCATCACTTTAGCATGAAGATCAGGATCTTCCTCTTTGTCAGGGATCTCTGCAGATATGCAGAGATCCATTTTTTCTGGTAGAAGTTTGTCCTCTGGGGCCTGCCAGGTGAGGATGTGTGCATGCGGCAGTCCTCTTTTTTTATATTCAATACTGTACAGGAAAGCCCTCAACCTGCCAAATCCTCCCTTTTTAATAAATTCAAGTAACTTTTTTAGCTTCTGCCTGAAAACGCTGGCAACAATATCTGGACGATCCTGAGGGTCTTGCCCTTGAAGACAATTTTCTGTAATTTCTGTCCACTTTGGATTTGTTGTGAACGTGATGAAGAGGTCGGCTCGGCCCATTCGCCGAACATATGCCATGGCATCACTTTGACGCTCAAACATGTATCGAGGGCCTCCTGTATAAGTTGCCGGAAGTACAACTCGTTGACCAAACTGTTCTGGATTCCCATCCTCCCTAAGAATTGAATCTCTCAAGTTGCTATAATTGTCAGCTCTCAGGGTCTGTTGCTCACACCTCAGGAACTGTAAACGTTCTGTTTCAATCTTGCAGTACACATCCACCAGCCATTGTTGAAATAGCCTTCGGTACCAGAGAAAATAGTTTCCAGGCCGAGTCATTAAATGGTACGAATAAAATTGCTGTTGGGTAACTTTTCGCCCATTGGATGCCTTCATGTAGATGTTGTAAGATGGAGAACCATAGGGGTACATTAACGGGTACATTAAAGTATCGTAGAGGGGATGTAGTTTGGAGATCCGTTTTAATGTATCATTTCTAAAACGCAAGACAATATCCCGGTTAGCTGTTGGTTCATTCTCCATTAATATTCCAATCTCATACGTTGTTGTTGGAGCATTGAATCGCCGTGGATGCTCTTCTTGCGGCCTTCGGTCTTCCCTTATGACAACTTTATGTTCTACCAAGTGTTCTTCTTCAATCCTCTCCTTTGTTGTTTTCAGCTGACAAATGAAGCTGTTGTTCTCATGTAAAAATTCAGTCAGACTTCGGAGAATGTCTCTATTGAGTCTACTGTCACGTCCCCGATTATTTAGTTCCTCTTCCAGACTATCCAAGAAGTAGACTTGAATAAACTTTGCTGTTTCATCTTCAGGTGGTAAAAGACTCCCAGTCTGGTGGCAAACCTGGCCTCGAATTCTAAAAGAAGGATTCCACCCATGTACTGCCGCAATTTTGTGACCAAATGATGTCATTGCAAAACAATTGTTATAACTGCGTAGATTTTGCAGAAAATGGGACCATTGCCGGAGAGCAAATCTTGAAGCAACTGAGGCAGTGGTGGAAAGCTATCAAGCACAACTTTGTCAGAAGAACAACAACAACCAGGGGTTTCTCCTTTAAATTTTACAGCTGAGCAATGTTGACATACTTTGTCCATTTTTCCTATATCAGCTGTAGTGAGAGAGTCATTTTTGTTGTAGAGCAATCCTTTTCTATTGCAGTGTTCTATTTCATGGTGTCTCAAAGCAGTCATTCGTTGTCTAGCTGCCTCGTTTTCTGTCAATTGCTGGGGCAAAGTCATACTCTCTCTCCATGCAGCCTCTCGTTGTTGCCCTTGGTATAGGCGAAAGCTTCGTTGGGTTTTCGATTCATTCTGATGTCGTTGAGCCACTCTCAACTGACCTTGTGTACGTCTACTTGCCTCATATAATTCATTCGATCGTAATATTGCTTCTCTTTCCAGTGCATATCTTTGCCTTTCTTGAATTTCATCTTGTAATGAATTTAACCGCCTTACAGCATGTCTAGTTCTGTCAGCTTCACGTTGGGTTTCTCTTTCCAAATCTGACAGTCTTGCTCTCCTTTCTCTTTGACGTATCCTGTTAAGTTCTAGACGTCTTTCTCTATCTGAATTGTTTTCATTGGAGAGAATTGCAGCAACTCTTAGTCTATTAGCTTCCAATCTTTCCATTCTTTCTTCCTCACTTTCGTTTCTACTTCGTTTGGGTGGCATAATTTTGGTTTTAAACGGAATTGTTTAACGATATTAATGATTGTAAATTAATTAAGCGTAAAGGAAATGTATACTAACTGAAATGGACGAACTATAAATAATATTTCTGAATAGTACAATTATAAACAATTATATTGTAGCAAAAATGAATAAAAGCGACCTACTTGTGACTCATTACTTCCGGGTGTAAACGTCACAGTCTAAAAGTAATAATTAAAAAAAAAAAAGTAAATGTAAAATAAATGTAATACCAACTTAGGTTAACTAATATATGTAAACAGTACAATTAAAACAGTTCTATTAAAACAAATAATTACTAAGATCTAGGTAATTGTTAGTCTCATTGTTATGGTTTTAAAGAAAAAAATGTGTAAAAAAAATTCTGCTTTTGTGAGTACGTGTATTTCTTTTAAATTACATAACCTTTTTATTTTACTATTTATATCTCTTTTAAATTTATATATTTTGTTAGTAAACTGGAAGAAATTCAGTTGAATAAAACCTTGTTCGTGTTCTTTACGTTAAACTCATATTTTTATAAAAGGTTCATCCGGTTTAAAGAAAGCACTAAGTTTAAATAAGACTGGAAATAACTAATTCAATATATAAATAGAAAAATGAAATAAATATAAGCTTTAAGTCTTAAGATAATAATAATCAAAATGTAATAAATTATTTGTAGTTCAAATCTATGATAAGACAGGCTTTCGAAATAGGCTCGACCAGAAAGATTAAATTGGAACGAAATTATAATCTCCGTGCCATTTTCAAAACAACCCCACAAAAGTAACGGTATCCTGCAGTTGGTTAAATGACAACGTTGGTTGTAAGAAAAATGTAAAAGAAAATGCGCTTATCTGTTTATTTTGAACTGTTTTATTTAATTAAAAAAAAATTGGCTATAACTGGAAGAGAGCGTTATGTTTTGGGGGTTGTTTAAAAAATAGAATGGAAATAGAGTTAGTTCCGTTTTAATTGTCTTTAATTGCGGCAAGCGCTAACAAAATCGAAAAATCACTGTTCACATTCGAAATGTTAACTTTTATAGGTTTACAGGTTTGCTGACAAGGCTGGGGGTGTTTATTTAGAAAGCCATACTTAACATGGGGAGGTTGGGATGTTTAATACAATTATTTTACTAAATTGATTTTTTTCATTTAAAAATAAAATTATTTCTTTTTTAATAAAGTTTTATTTTTAAATATTTGTTTTTGTTTATTTATATAAAATTACGATAGTTGAATTGTATTCTTTCAATTATATTGGCAAGTAAAATATAAAAGATTAAAACGGAACGAAATTGAAATTTCCATTACATTTTCAATACAATCCCAAAACATAAAGCTTTCCTCACCAAAAAATTGTTTTAGCAGTAGAAGAAATTGATAATTATGCACTGTAAGAACCAAGCTGTAATATGGGCATTAAAGTAAAATTTTATCCAACTTTTGTACTGGGAAAATAATAATATCTACGAAAGTATTCAGTTGCGAAGTGTTTGAATATCAGATTCGTTGTCGGCGATTCCGAAACCTTGTAAAAAAATATTGGGGGGGGGCGTAATTCTTGTAATATCATGTTTTAAATATTTTTTTAGGTTAAATTAAGGTTTCACGATATTTTGTAAATAAGCAGATCATCTAAATAAACAATATGAAAACTATTTGAAATTTTAAACTATTTTCAAGAGTTAATTTTTATTTATTTTAAACATTATTTTTTTTAGCTAAAATTGAAGTTGCACGATATAATTTTTTTTTTTAATTGTTAGTTGGAAGCACAAAATAAGTTACAAAACATCTTTGCCTTCATGGCTTTCAAAATAGTAACGTTAATATTTCAGAACGGTACCACAAATACCGAAGGAACTGAACTGTCTATATTATTGGTAAGTGGTAAATTTTCACAATATAAATTTATAGGAATATAAACAGAACAGTGATATAAAAATAATTTTGAAAGAAATATTGTTCACAAACCTTTTTTAATATTAATTTCAATTTTTTAATGTTGTATTAACTTAAAATCCAGCAGTTGATAGAGCAAACGTAGATATGTTTGTAGGTTTGGTAGCGTGCGGAAAGAATACGTTATTATTTCGAAAGGCATTCGTAGTGTGAGGAGGGGGTGGGAATTTAAATAAATATTGTGAAATTTCAAGTTTAGATAAAAAAAATGTATTAATAAAGTTATGCTTAAAATAAATAAAAATTATTGTTTATTTTTGAAAATAGGTTAAAAAAAAGTGTTCATATTGTTTATTAGAAAAGATATTTTAAAATAGCGCGGTAAAAGAAATGCGTAAGCACCAGAAGTTAAAATTATAAACATTTTCATATTGTTATTTTTTTTAAAAAGGTAAATTTAATAATAAAAATAAGTGGAAAAAAAATCCAATAAAAAGAAAAATATCTATTACAGACAACATGTAATGACGTAAATCTCCGATTGCACAAACAGTAAACCTTTCAGATAATATACGTAAAGTGAAATAAATCGAATATAAAATTAAATGAAAATATATTAAATAATTAAATGTTAAATAGATTTTGTAAATAGTACAGTTGAAATGATTAGAATATTTCCAATATGTAATAAGGTCGAGGTAATTAGTTAAAGAGATTTAATATAATGTGATATGCAAATGAGCATAAGTCATTCGATATGGGGGTGGTTTGTAGAATAGTATATAAAGAAATTAGGCAAAGATTCTTATGTCTCCTATAACAGAAACATCCTAAAATGGGTTCTAATGTTTCTCTACCAGGAGAGATCTACCCTCTTACCTCCTTTATATTTCGTTGATGATGGAGAGCTGTACACACAGACAGAAACACACGAACCCTATTACTTTATAAAAATATAGATGTGTGTGTGTGTGTGTGTGTGTATATATATATATATAATTATAAAACTCAAATGACCTTGTAGCGGGTATTGTAATCCAACATCTGGTTTACGACTTCCGGTTGCGCATGCGTACGCAAACATAAACCCATAACAGTGTAAATAATCAACTCGACTATAAAACGTATTGTTTTACTGTGTACGTTTTCAGTGTCCCGATTGCTTTTTACGTTTAAATAATCCAAATAAACAATTGTTAATACTTTCTGTTTGTTTTTACATCGTTCATTTTCCCATAACAGCGTAAATAAATAATCAACTCGACATTAGAACGTACGGTTTCAATTGTTGTTTTGTTTTTTTCGCGTTTAAATTATCCAAATAAACAATTGTTAATACTTTCTACTTTTTTTACATCGTTCATTTCCGCATTGTCTTAATTAGTTTTATTGACCTTCTTATTAACATATAAATAAAATATTTGATATAATGGTGCATGAATGTTTGTTTAAAATAAATGAAAAAAGTTACATTTTATTTTCATTTCAGCTATTCTTAACATGGGAAGAGTGTTTTTAACTATTCTGTACTTTCAACTAACAATTTCATTTAAAAAAGATATATAAAAACTTGAGTTTAACTTCAATTATTATGGTTCAGTGCACATTTACCTATAAGTATGGCAAACCACATTCAATGGCTGTAAGTTTGTTTTTTTTTTCAAAAATAAACAATTACAAACAAAACGCCTTATAGAAATCTATCTATATTCTTTTTTTCATTTTAATATACTTTCATAGTTATGTCACAAAAAACTTTTTTTATGTCATAATTCCATAGCTAATATAACATACTGGCCCGACTTTATTTGTATTTGCAATAGAAATAATCTGTAAAATGGATTTGAAAGAAGTAAAAATATTAGTAGATATATTCTTTAAGCTTTTATTGAAATTTTATTTAACTTTCCACATGCCCTCCATCATTAGCAATATAGTAATACGATTTTCCAGTTCACGAAAAAAATTTGCCAAATGATTTATAGTAATGCCTGAAATCACATTAGTTATTCTAGCTTTCAAATCTTCCAATGAACTAGGTTTGGTTGCATACACAATTGTTTTCGCATGTCCCATAAAAAAATCTAATGGAGTCAAATCTGGCGAACGTGGGGGCCAATGAAATGGTCCACCCCTTCCGATCTATCTGTTAGGAAATTCCTGATTTAGAAACTGCCTAACACGCCGAGCAAAGTGACAAAGAGCTCCATCTTGTTGAAACACTGTATCATCTTTCAAGTTTAATTGTTCAAGTTGCGGAATAAAGTAATTCTGCAACATATCTAAGTAGCTGTCACTGTTAATAACACGATATTAAAAAAAATATGGCCCTATGATTCGATTTATTCCCAAAGCACACCACACATTAACTTTAAGAGAGTCCTTTTCATGTTCAACAGTTTCGTTTGGATTTTCTGTTCCCCAAATTCGGCAATTATGCCTGTTGACCTTGCCACTAATGTGAAATGTTGCTTCATCAGAAAACAGTAAATTACTCACAAATGCATCATCATTGCAAAGTTTTTCATTGAACTGGTGACAGAAAGTTAGCCGTGCATAATAATCCTCTTCTAACAACTGTTGATGTAATTGAATTTTGTAAGCTTTCATATGAAGTTTTGCCCGCAGAATCTTATGCACAGTAAACTTTGCCAGCACGAGCTCCAATGATGGCCGTCTTTCAGACTGTCTTGGACTTGCAGTAAAGGATTCTTCTATGGAAGCAACACTTTCGTCACTGACACATGGCTTTCCAGACCGTGGTTTATCATGGACAGAGCCTTTCTCTTTAAATTGTTTCATCCATTTAACAATGGTGTTCCTATGAGGCGCGTTTTTATTGTATTCAATTCTAAACTTTCTTTGTACAGCAATAGTAGATTTCAATTCAGTCAATCAAAGGACACAGTTAACTTTTTCCTCAATTGAAGCCATGCGATCAAATTGATTCTGAAAAAATATTTTTTACTTATTCATTACTTATCTAAAAATTGTTACGAATTTTGTGGTGAAAAATTATTCAATAACTCTACTTAAAACTAGATACAT
>NC_136492.1:111093690-111098690 GCF_053919585.1 Euprymna scolopes | reverse complement strand
CCTATGCCCCGCGGGATGTAACCAATAGATCTGCTTCCTCGTTGGTCAGGCTTCAAACGTTATATTTGAAAATAAGTTCAATTCAAGTTAGAACTGCAAATGTGTAGGCGTTAACCGAGATAGCACAAGCATGCGTCACAAGAACACACAATCATAACATTAATAAATAAAAATGAATTAATTTAATTTTAAAGTGAGACGATCATAGCAATATTTATTATGATAAGAATATCAACACTGGCAATAATAATAATAATAATAATAATAATAATAATAATAATAATAATAATAATAATAATAATAATAATAATAATATCACAATGACTTGATTATTATCAACAATCACAATAATGATAATAATAAAATAATAATAGTAATAATAAAAAATAAATAGTAATAAAACAATAAGAAGAAGAACACTATAATAACGATAATAACAATAATAATAATCACAATAATAACAACAACAACAATAATAATAATAACAACAGCAACAACAATAATAATAATAATAATAATAATAATAATAATAATAATAATAATAATAATCATGAAACTAATGTAAATATTGTAGTAAATATTAAAATTAAATGATTAATGGAAATGAAATATGGGGATAATATTTGTATTTATTCTATTAATTAAAATTAAATTTTGGATCACCATTGTAATTGATAAACTTTAAGAAAAAAAAAACAATAATACAATAGTACTATTAAATAAGAAACAGTAATATTGCTGTCAGTCAAAGCAATAGTTATAAATTGCTGCCAGCAGTAATAAGAAGTAAATGCTGTAATTATATCGAACAGTAATTAAAATTAATAAAATGTAATAAATTTAGTAATAGTACTAATTATAATCTTTACGATCATCATCATTATAATACTTACGGATAAATAATAATAGAGATAAAAATATTTTTTAAAAATATATATAAATATATCTTACTACTATATATATATATATATATATATATATATATATATACATATATATATATATATATTATTAGTAATATATATATATATTTTTAGTAATATATATATATATTTAGTGATATATATATATATATATATATATAATAGTTATTATAATGGTAATGGTAATAGAGAGTTAATTATAATTTAAATAATGAGTATAATTAAAATAGTTATATTTTAGTAAAATAAAGATAAAATAAAATTAATAATAAAATATTAATAGTACCGATATACATATGATAGTAGCATTCCCATTAGTAGCACTATAAGTCCTACTAAAACTAACAGTAATAATAATGACAAAAATGTGAATGATGACATTTATAATGTTAAATTATAATAATATAAATGCCAGGTGATTAGAAGTTAAAGGGAGTAAGATTAAAGTCTTAAAGGCATTTGTGAGAGTCCGAAAAGATGTTGAAATTAATACTTATATATAATCTATTTAAAGATCTATTTAAAAAAAAACGATTTATCAGGCGGTTAATGCTTCAGTGAAGCCTAAGTGATTTCAAAATTGCTACATTTGTATTTTGCCTTGTTTGCGTTGGGAAGTCATCTTAGTATTGATTAAAGTTTGCATTAACGAGAAATTATGATCCTAATTGTCTCAGATAAGCAAAGGTTACAAATTTTGGAGCCAGTAGTGTATGATGTGGGTTTACTGATAATATCCCAATTATTGGGGAAAGGATAATCTTAGATCTAAGTGTTTTCTTTATATGTGTAGTTAAAGAAGTTCCCTGATTACGATCTACGTTTATATTATGAAATGATATATATATATATATATATATATATATATATATATATATATATATATATATATATATATGCATATATAAATTTTCAGCTTTATTAAAGTGGAAGTGGATCCAATATATGTGTATGCTTTGGGTGCAATCTTGTTACTCTTGCTGGGGTTGTGGATTCGATAATTGTTATGATCAGGGTAAGAATTGGATTCGTTGTGGATCAGGCTGTCAATGATATCATGGGAGTTGACCGGCGAAAAGCTATCACTATTTATATTGTTAGAGTTGTTATTTAGCAATTTTATTGGTAGAGAAAGATGTTTAAGTTCATTGCTATTTGATTGTGGGAGGACTGCCAGTTGGGAGAAATTAGCAGTGATAATTTGGAGGGATTTATATTCCGTTTATTTAGTTATTTATTGTATTTGTATGTATATGAATGTTATTGTATTTGTATTGAGCTTTTTTATTTGGTTGAGATTAATACATTAATGTATAAATATTAATATCTATACGAAGTTAAAGGTTACACTTGCTTTTATTGGGTAAGCATTTCATTCCTATGGCCTTTATTGATATATATATATATATATATATATATATATATATATATATATATATATATACATATATATATATATATACATATATATATATATTACAAATTATATTTTCCAATTCACCTTTAATTGATACTAATTCTTAAATTTATGAAACACGATGTAACTACAGAGCATATACAAATGAATGACAAAAAGTCTATATTTCAAATTTCAATTATATATATTTCATATATATATATATATATATATATATATATATATATATACTCGTAGCCAAATTGAATGTTGAAATGCTTATATCTTTGGTTCTATTAGACGAAGCTACATGAAAATTTGCGGGCTTTTTGAAAATTATAATACTATTTTATGATTAAAATTTTATGACAATTGTTAAAAAATAACCTATATTTTCAAACTAATAAAATATGCCAAACTTTACCTACATTTGTATATAAAGTGTCCTGGCAAGCCAGCTTTTGTGTTGCTGCTTTGGGATAAATTTTGCTTAGCGTTTTTTTGTTTTTGTTTTTTTGTTTTTTTGCTTGGTTGTCACCCTATGGCCTTACGGAGCCACTCTAATATATATATATATATATATATATATATATATATATATATATATATATATATATCGAGAGAGAGAGAGAGAGAGAGGTTTGATGATATCGTTTCCGGATATCGATTCCATGGGCAATAAGGTAGAACTGCCGATACTCAATAAGATTGTTTTGGATACAAAGTTATTAAAAATAGGAGAATTAAAGTAGGGGAATAAAATGGATATACAAAATGGATACAAAAAAAAGGATATAAAAAATAAGTGCATCCATTTTTTATATCCATTTTGTACATCCATAGTATTCTTATATTTTGATTCTCTTATATTTAATAACTTTGTATCTCTTATAACTTCATTATCTGTTATCACTGTATAATCCTTATATTTTTATATATTTTCATCCCACACTCATTTGTATCTTTATCCCCTAACATTTTTTTACAAAGGAGTCACTATTTATTAAGGCCCGGGGGCCACTCGAAGATAAGCGATAATCAGTGTACAATGGTCAAGAGGACCATGTCAGTCATCGTTAACAGTGAAAATTTGGTAAATTGGATTACTTAAGGGGGTGGCTCGTCAAGAATTTGTTCACGTTGAACTTGAAGACAACCATATTGTAGTCAGCTGAAAAGCAGGAATATGGAACAGAGTTCCACAGGCGTGCAATTCTAAGAAATAGTTTTTGTTCATGGAATCTACGTTTAGGTTTAGCCACAGATAAAGAGTTGGGGAAATTATTGATAGTGGTTTTAGCTAGACGAGTGTTTTTCGTTAAAGTCAGGACAGGAGGGACCATAGATTGATGCTCAGACGAGCACTTGCCATGAAAATAACAATAAAGCAAAGATAGGCTCGCGACGTCTGTGGAAAAGAGGTTCAGGGAAGAGAAAAAGGCATCCCCTACTAGGCTACGAAGTCTATTTTGAACTTTGTCAAGGTAGGATAAACTGCTTCTAGTAGCTGCCCAGGTGTGGCACTTGGCTCTTATATATGTAGAGAATTACATCAGCATTACATTACTGGAACTGTATGACGATCCCACCATTTTTCCAGCAGTCCTGGAAGCGGATTTGATGTGCTTGTTCCATTTCAGATCAGGATTAAATATCAAGCCTAGTAGTTTGTCAAAACATGGAACCTCCTCAAGATGAGAGCCATTCATTTCAATGGGGATAAGAGCGTTGTTGATGGAAAGATAGAAGTTTAGTCTTATATGAATTAACATTGACAATCCACCTCTTTTCCCATTGCCCCCCGTGCTCAAGATCAGGGGAGAGAGAATCAGAGAGAACTTGGTCTTTTACGACCTTTAAAGTGTTGCCACAGACGATAGCGTCGTTAGCATAAATGTCTAAAAATGATCTTAGAATGTGATTTGAGAGATCATTGATGTAGATCAGGAAGAGAATTGTGTCCAGAATGGATCCCTGAGGGACTCTAGCGTTAATACTGTAAGCTTAAGATTTTTGTCCATCAACCACTACTTTTATGAACTTATCAGAGAGAAATTATTTAATAACTGAAAAGACGTTTCCAGCTATACCGTAGCTGGCGATCTTGTGGAGTAGACTTTTATGCCACACTCTATAAAAAGCCTTTGATATGTCAAGGGCAATTGCCTTAGAAAGGAAGCCTCCATCGAGAGATTCGCTAATCCTACGAGATATAACTGTTAATACATCAGCTGTAGATCTAACAGAACGGAAACTATATTGCATGTCACTGAGGAGGTTATTTTTTGCTGACAGATTCTATCAACTTATTCGTGGCGCACAAGAGACTGATTGGTCTGTATTGAGAGGGAGATGAGCGATCACCTGGATTTTTAAATACAGGGCATACTTATGAGGTTTTCCAGGATGTTAGGAAGCAATTCTCCTTAAGACAACGGTTAAATGTAAGTATGTTGTTGACGCTTTTTGAGCACTATAATAGGAATGCCGTCAGGGCCAGTTGCTTTACTGGAATCAAGATTTTGATTAGCTTGGCAACATCACGCACAGATATTTGCATGTCGCATAGCGTGTTTTCAGGAGGAAATACGGGAGGTTGGCAGCCCTGATCACATAGGGTAGAATTACCTGCAAAGTTTTTGACAAAGAGTTTGGCTTTGTCCGGTGCTAACGAGATTACT
>NC_136492.1:111063690-111088690 GCF_053919585.1 Euprymna scolopes | reverse complement strand
TCCCTACGCAATAACTCTGTCAATTTTTAGTCTACAGACTCAAAATTTGATATACAGGTTACTGAGATTTTCAGAAAATCGATGTGATCGGTTTTTGGCTAGAAATTTGGCGATTAAGGGGTCAAAGTTCAACGATTTGAACTTTGAGAACTCTATCAAACTCCTCCGACAATTTTGCGTCTAAACACTTGAAATTTTAGATATAGGTTCCTTGGACATGGATCTAACTTAATAACTTGACTGGAACCCAAAAGAGTAAATGTTAAGAGGTCATAATAGGGGTCAAAGTTTAAAAAAATTGACCATTTTTTTTTTTTTTTAGCTCAGCGTACACCTCCAAGAGTGAATCGAACAGTTAATTAACATATTGATTTTTGTAGATAGATTTTATAATTTAATTTTCAGAAACTTGATTTAGAAATTTTAGGATTTATTTGGATATACATTCAAAATAATTGTGTGAATCTAGTAACAAATGAATGAAAATAAATGATTTTATCGTTCAACTAGCACGCCGCCCGGCATTGCCCAGTCGTAAAATACGCTTAAATATGATATTTTAATTTATGCAGATTTCGTATTTATTATTATATAAAGGCAATTCTGTATTGATTATTTTATATGATATTGTACCTAATATATAGTAGTGATTTCACAGTTCAAAAATTATGATTTGGATTCCATCAGTTAGAATCGAAACTAAAACATGTAGCGCTCCAGTGTTATTCTTTGCCAGATGGATAGCAAAATTTTTAAAATTGGCCCACTATAACGTAAAAATGTATATTTGCGCTTGCGTAGATGAGCACTTTAAGTCGACTTACGTCTGCCAGGTCCGAACCCATTATTTATTAAATTCTGTGGACTCAAAATTGACAGAGTAATTTGGTAGAGATCATTCATATACACACACACAGAAAAATTCACTTTTATGTATATGTACATTATTTTGTTT
This sequence comes from Euprymna scolopes, assembly GCF_053919585.1. Classification (NCBI taxonomy): domain Eukaryota; kingdom Metazoa; phylum Mollusca; class Cephalopoda; order Sepiida; family Sepiolidae; genus Euprymna; species Euprymna scolopes. The sequence continues at coordinate 111,087,735 of NC_136492.1, read as the reverse complement.
AATTAACAACATTTAGAAGTTAATTTTTTACTCAACTGAGGCCCAAAATCAAATCTACAAATGTGCTTTCAGAATTTGGAGCAGAGATGATCATTTTATATTCAAACCTTCATAGTAACGTTTTATTTAAACAAAAAAAAAACAATCAGTAATTATGAATAATATGGAGAGTGCTATTTTTAGATAGGATTTTCAAATTACATTCAGTTGTTACGGTATTCTTCGTTTATTAAATTATTAGGTGAAAGTACAGATTAGTTACAAAACGACATCCCCTCCTCATATTAAAAATGAGTTTCTAAATAATTATGCTATTATTTCAGCACAGTTCGTATTCTGCATAAGTACCAAACAATCAAAATGGTCACTCACAGTTTTGTAAAATCAAATGAAATAAACATTTGGAGTGCTCTAAACAATTATTCGGGTTATTTTATTATTACATTACAAACTCCAACACGCTCACTCTTAAAAGTGTAATACAGTGTAACCCGGATATAAGAGACTTCTGATCCGGTTCCTACGGCTCTCTTACATCCGGGTTGCATTTATATCCAGGGTTCGTATATCCGGGTTACACTGTACATTAACACAGGCTCTAATTTGGGACCAGAGAAATTTCTCTTATATCCGGTTTTTTAAATATATATATATATATATCCGGGTCTCTTATATTCGGGTTATGCTGTATTTTTTAATGGAAGATATTACAATTTGATGTTTCATCTATAGTAGTCTATATACTTGTTTATTACAAATGACGAGCTTGTTTGGCAATTACTTGAGTCGAATATGCTCTGACGAACTCGTAGAACTTATACTCTCTGCACGTTAATACTTCCTTTTACTGTAGAGGTCCTTAGATGCCGCAGAGCATACTCTAATGTTTCTTCTATCGAACTGATAGACTTTGGAATTTCATCCCTATTTCTTGCTCGGCTAGAGATCTTTATCCTCGGCCACCAAAATCAATTCCTGTAATGATCCGGTCTCTGTTGATTTTGCGGTGGGAGTTTTGTTCTATGCAGTTCTAGAAGGTCCATCCTCCCAGGACTTTCCTTCTTTCTATAAGAAGGGGTTAGTTTATTTCTAATCGCCTGGGGAACCCTTACCGGGGAATGCCAATGGGTTTGCCCAGGCATTTTTGTAGGTCAGAGTATCCCTTCTTGGGTGTGCTGACTTCTCAATCCCACTTTCCGACCCTGGTGTCTAAGTTCTTGCAGTGAGAGAGAGCTAACCCTTTTCCTAACATGCAGAAATTTAAGCGCTGTTCAACTCCCTAAACAGCGTCTCAAATTACGTCCAAGTGACAATACACCTTGTTTGGGGTTAGAGTGAAAAATGATACAGTAAGGCCGAAGACAAACTCTTAATTATATTATTATTTTTTTTTTTTGTCTTGATTTGATTTTATAAATTTATTAAACGAAAACAAATCGCACTAATAGTGAACAAAATTAAAAGCTGGTCTTTCTGTGGTTCACGTAAAACAATTTTCTGCGGTTAAAAATACGTTTAAATTAATGTTTACTAAACTTAAACTATATTTACTCCGTAGCTTTATAAACTTAGCAGTATACGAACGTATTATTTCCTAAGTATGTGTAGAATCGGTGGGTTCATACTGGCGCCAGATTTTACTCGATGTGAAACCATGATGTTGTGGATTAAACAACTTCAAAATCGAAAATTAAACAAAAAACACAGCTGATAAAAATATCGTTTAAAATTTTAATTTTCGATCGATTGGTAACTGTTATTAGCTTTATTTTTGTTTAGCTTTTCATTTTGGAGTATTTTAAAGGTTTCACGTCAAGTAAAACCCGGATGTACAATGATTCGAAGCCAACAATAAAAAAAATATATAAATAAAAGCACTTTAAAACACAAAATAATTAAGCAGGTAAGTAGAAAAGTAACTTTTATTGCCTTTGGTAACAGCTGTTTGTTAATTATATGTTTTTTTATATGCCTTTTTTTCCGTTTCAAATTCTAAACAATCGTCAAAATTTCATTTAGTTATCGTGCCATATTATTTTTTCTGAGATATTTATCTCGGGCAAAATTTGACTGATTTACAATTTTTAAATGCCGAATATATTTGCTAGTATGTACAACGGTGTTTCATTTTATGTTTTGGTTTGCTTTTTATTGCTTTGTTCAAGTATTTTATTCATAGAGCTTTATTTTGGTTATCACTGCCGACAATGTGTCATCAAACGCTTCTAATTTTTCTAACTGTTTCTTTTTCCCACAGATGATTATTTGTCTTGGTAATCCCCATTGAAACACCGATAACATTCCATGAATTGCTGACGGAATAGTCACTTTCAATTTACGCATGCGCACGACTGTGACTTGTAGCTGGTTCTAACGTATGCTACATATACACAGGCTAGATATTGTTTGCTCAAAACTTGATTATTTGCACATCGGCTTTTCATACACATTATTTGACTGAGAAATGATACAAGTCGTTTGTAAGTCTTGGTATTTTGTAACAGTTAAAGTGTTTACGAGATTTACACTCGATACAATGAAAGCTGCTTCTTTATTTTCTAATAAACTGAAATATCAGTGAGTGTTTATAACTATAACAAGATAATAACTATGGCGGTTACCATAAATTTTAACGACGTTTGAAAAAGTGTCACCATTTCGGTGGTCCCCTTTTGGGGGGCACCTCCGACATTAGAGAGAGAGCAAGAGTGCTGAAAAAGAACGGTTGGGGAAAAGAAAACATCGGGTTATAATTAAGTGCGATGAGACTTTATGATTGATGATGTTTTATAAAAGTTTCTAAGATTTAGGGTACAAAGAGGATGGTGCATTTTCTTTGATAAAAGTCTTTACCCAGGGAAACTGGTCCGTCGAATGTTGATGCTTCTATCGTTTCCGCATGTCTGAGACAGATTTCTTCTTTGTATCTCCCTCCACGACAGTCCTCTATTCCGATTGGCTGAAACCTCTGGTGACGTTGAGAGAAGAAAGGAAGGGAAAAGTAGAAGAGTAGGGAGAAAGAGAGAAATAAGGGAAGCATACCGTAGCAGCATCATAGTAGTAGTTCACTACATAACTATATCGTGAGATTGTATACCTCCGCGTGACGATGTAAGTCTGAAATGAGCTTTATTTCTCCATATTTTATGAAGTATTCCCGGGGTTTTGCATAGTATTAACAAAGAGAATCGGATCCATATATCAAGTTTGGAAAAAAAATTGGAAGTTGAAATTTTGTTAGAATTTTGTATCGGATGCGGAGCCTCATTGGCTACAATAGGGACAAAATCGGAAATCTCCACGATGAATAAAACTGATGTTCCCGCCAAAAGTGTAACTTTAACGTTTTTCCATGGCCATATTGGAGAGGATATATCAGACAATGAGGACGATAAAGTTAAACAAACAAGCCAGTCCAAAATAAAATAATATTTGGCGAGGGGTTATTACATCAATCATTAATAAAGTCAAAGTTGAACTGATTGACACGCTGTCGCATCAAATCACGTGATCGATGGATGGGTAACGTTTGGTATTAATCCTCTTCAGCAGTATCTTTAATTATAAATTCCTATTTAACACCGAATAAGCTATTTGATATGTTAAATCATCATGAAACTATTTCTTTTATAATATTATATAATCGATTCATAACATTAAAGATAATATTCGAGATTACCTAAGGTCCTCATAAAACCTTATTACGCACATAGAATATGACTGACGAATCGGGAGAAAAAATTCCAACCAAGAAATATTTTTAATATTCTAACTGAGCTTTTGATTCACCGGGTTTATTTGCCAAGTAGTTCGAAAAATTATTTTTTATGAATCCAGTTGCTCCTATAATTACTGGAATTATAGAGATCTTCCTCAGATTCTAGTTTCTTTTTTATCGTACATAAGACCTTAGTATTTTGTAATCTTTTACCTCTAACCTCTGTTAAATCCATTAAGCATCATTATAGAACTTCTACTAAAGTTGCTTCTTTCTCCTTCTTGGCCCATATGACTATGCCAGATGTTATGGCTCCGTTTTCTAGATATGTATCTGTAGAAATTGCAAAGTCATAGTGGACGGTGTATGACTTATTCTCAGCTGTTTTTCTAGTATATTTTCATAAGACATTTTTTTCGATATTCAATATATTTACGTATTCCATTGTGTCGCATCTTATAGTTGCCGTTTCCCCAGCAGAACCTTACAGCTGGATAGTATTTACCAGGTAGTTTTTGACATTCTTTTTCCATGGGCCCAAATTGCTGCTAGAATCACTGGAATGTTAGAGATCTTCCTAAGATTCCAGTTTCTTTAAATGTCGTATATAAGATATCGGTATTTCATTATCTTTTCCCTCTTAGCTCTGTTTAAACCTGCATCATTAGAGATGCTAGTTTCTAAAGTTCTTTCTTTCTTCTTCTTGCTTCCTATCACTATGCCAAGTTCTATAGGTCTGTTTTTCAAGGTACGTAAATGTCGGAATTGCATAGACGTAGTGAGTAGTGTATGATTTCTTTTCAGCTATTCTTTCTTTCTGATATATATTCCCATGACTTGTTGCTGCATTATATATATAACTCTCTCTCTCTCTCTCTCTCTATATATATATATATATATATATATATATATATAGCCGCATTGATGAGCTGTGATACAGCGAAACAGTACTGTATGTGGATAACTATAATGCTCCCTATCTTGGGTTGAGCATATTGGGAAGTGATATACAAACTGCCATTAGCGTATTAAGCGATGCTCTTTGTGTAAACAAATTGAGCTTAGGCGTTTGGACAATGTCAAAACATCGTTAATTCACTACCCAGCATAGAAGCAGTCTAATAGCGTAACGGTTAGAAGCGCCGACTGTCGTTTTGGTGGTCGAGTTACGACCCTGGCTTGAGGTAGTTGCATGTCTAGCAACATTGATGAGCTGTGATACAGCGAAACAGTATTGTGTGTGGATGCATATATATATATATATATATATATATATATATATATATATTTACACAGTGATCACCACTTATCAAGGCCCGGAAGCCACTCAGGGATAAGGGTTATTGCAAGTACATTACGTTAGTGTGGAGATTTGATGAAGTGTTTACTTAAGGGGGCGGTTCATTAGGAATTTGTTAACATTAGACTTGAATACATCTAAGTTGTAGTCCGGAGGGAAGCAGGCAGACGGAACAGAGTTCCACAGGCGTGCAGTTCTATGAAAGAAGCTTTGTTCATGGAATCCGCGTTTTGATTTAGGCACAGATATAGAGTGGGGGAAATTTTTCACAGTGGATTCAGCTAGACGGGTGTTTTTCGTGAAAGATTGGCGAGGGGGGACCAGGGATTACATCCACACACAGTACTGTTTCGCTGTATCACAGCTCGTAAATGTTGCTAGACAAGCAACTACCTCAAGCCAGGGTCGTACATATATATATATATATATATATATATATATATATATATATATATATATATATGAGTGTGTAGGGTCAATGAAAATACAGAATGCATATGCTCTATCACAAGTAATTTAGAACTCCACGAAAGCCCGAGGAGTGCTCACCAACAAATTTAGTTCTGAAGCTATTTTCTGTAACTCTTTCCATCATTATTATAGATATCATTAGTTAATTCTTTTGTTTTAACCCTTTTTTAAAACAGTAATGAAAGAGGCAACCTGCGCAGTGTCTGAGAGATGTTAGCAATTGACCTGTAAGGAGCCGGAACCCTAGGGTGACTTCTGATTGGTTGAAATAATATTGTAGCAAGACGAAATGACAGTTTAAGAAGAAATAAATCCCATCATATTTTATTTATGTTAATAATGATTCTTCTGATTCATCATTTTTTCAATATATATATATATATATATATATATATATATATATATATATATACTAGCAAAAGTACCCGTCGTTGACTGGGTTCAAAAACAGCCTACAGAAAATGGACTCTGATTTATGAAAGTATGATAGGTTATGAAAAGGAAGGGACAACGTGGTAAATAAAAGGAATTGGAGAACGTGGTAAATACTTTTGCATATAAGTAATTTAATTTTTTGTTAATAAGTATTTGTCAACTACGTATATCTTTATTTTCGTTTTATTTTTAAATTGATAATATCTGTCCAAAGATTGAGTGTAAATTTCATTCAAATTAAATTGATATTTTCTTTAGAAATATGAAAAGTACCGATTACTTTTGCTATCCATATATATATATATATATATATATATATATATATATATATATATATATATATATATATAGCTATAATATAAAGCTGAATGTCTATGTGTGTGTATCTGTGTGCCTGGTCACGAATAGGCTCCTATATGGTTGACTATTTCAAAAAACTGATTGCATATAATGATAGAAGATGTATCGAGACACAGGAATGGGTATGTTTGATCTGGCAGAACGGTGGTTCATTAAAATTGTTGGGTCTGCGTTCGCGCCTGGTCCACAAAGTATGGAAATAAAAAATTTAAAAATTAAAAAAAAAACTTTACAAGTGTTTTTGATATAGATGTACATAAGAATACTTTGATAAGTATGTTTTAACTTAAATAGGGATGGTATAATAAAATTGTGGGGTCTGCGTTCGCGCTTGGTCTCCATGGAATGGAAATAGGCACAAACTTTAATAAAGACTTTTCATATCTATCTGTGTAAGTATACTTTGATAATTATGTTTCAGTTTGAAAAAATAAGGTATAATAAAATCATGGGGTGTTCGTTCACACCTGACCCCCATAGAATGGAAATATGTCACAAAGTTTAACAAGGTTTTCTTTATATACATCCACAGAATGATAAGTGTTTCAGTGTGAGCAGGTATGGTATAATAAATTATGGGGTTTATCTATTTTATTTTTACTTTCATCATATTCTGCTTTGGTTTTGATACCCCCAAATTCGAAGCTATCTCTTTACAGCCCTTCCTTTTCATAACCTATCATACTTTCATAAATCAGAGTCCATTTTCTGTAGGCTGTTTTTGCACCCAGTCAACGACGGATACTTTTGCTAGTATATATATATATATATATATATATATATATATATATATATATATATATATATATATATATATATATATATATTGAAAAAATGATGAATCAGAAGAATCATTATTAACATAAATAAAATATGATGGGATTTATTTCTTCTGTGACGCTTTATTGTAAAAAAAACGCACTAAAATAAAAAAATGTTTTTATACATGAAAATGTTTAATAATAATATAAGTAATAGCCAATGTTTGATCTTGATCGAATACGTTTGATTGATTTTAATGCTGTATTGATGCTTTTATAATATTGCATTCATATTTTTTATGGAAACTATTTTAATTAGATGGTCAGCATCCTTTGCCTAATGGTCATGACCTCAATTTATGCGCTGCTATAGCCTTATGACCTCCTCCCCCTTTTCTCTTGTGCCGTGGGTCTTTTTTCACGGAAGTGTGAGAAACGATATCTTAGATGTGTGCGAATCTAATAACTTCTCTTGGGAAGAATAACCTCATATCAAATAAATATATATATATATACACATATATATATATATATATATATATATATATATATATATATATATATATAGTTCGTGCATATTTGATGTACTGAAAATATCAATTAGTTTGTTTACATTATATTACTATTTTATATTGGCGCACATCCCTTTGCCTCTTTACATTTATAAACTTATGTGTATTATATATATGTGTGTGTGTGTGTGTGTGTGTGTGTGTGTGTGTGTGTGTGTGTGTGTGTGTGTGTGTGTGTGTGCGCGCGCGCGCACCGTACAGGGTAATCTCCGAAACTAATAAATGAATCATTATGGATACACACATATATAGAGAGAGAAAGAACTAATAAATTAATCATTAATTTTAGAATATATATATATATATATATATATATAGAGAGAGAGAGAGAGAGAGAGAGAGAGAGAGAAAGAAAGAGAGGGTATAAAAGAGAGAGACTATAAAAATATATACTAATGCGTATCAATTTGATCGTTTATTCAATAGAGAGATTAATCTATGTACTAATAAGCAAAATTAATAATTACCCATGTCTATTTTTCTTACAGCATTCCTCTGATGAGATTAGTCGTTCATTGAATATCCATGTAGCCATGGGTTAAGGAAAAGATTTTAATAATTATCTGCACTCCTTTGTCAAACAATAAATTTTGTTGTAATTCTACGTAATTTAACTCGGAATTTCCATTTTTATCATCGCTATATCTCGCATATTGAGCTTTCTTTATCTACCTGTATTATAATGTATCATAAATATTGATAACTTGCCGTGCAGCCCGGCTTTGCCTGGGCCCTACGTACGATTTATAACTTTCTGTGCATATCGTTTCAATCGGCTATTATTAGTGATTCCGTTTCTCTGTCTTTGTAACAGAGAACGAATAAGCGAGTGTGAAAATAGCAGCAGCAGCTGAAGGATAGATGGGTAGCGGCAGCAGAAGCCGTTTGAGCACGTATGCAAATTAGTATGTGTGAGCGGGCTTGCGTGACAAGAAAAGGAAAAAAAAGGACAGTACGTGGTCGAGGAAATGAGAAAAACTCCAACCGGATGAGATAAACGTGTGGCCCTGTGGTGGCGGCGAGAGACTTTAAAGCTGGTGTCGATGATGATGATACGTCTTCCTGTGTGTTGGGTTATGTGTGTGTGTGTGTGTGTGTGTGTGTGTGTGTGTGTGTGTGTGTGTGTGTGTGTGTGTGTGTGTGTGTCATCCACACAGTATTCTATAATTAACATTCCACTTTTAATTTTTTTCCTTTTTACGTAGTATCATCTCCTTGGCGTAATGTATTTATGGTACTTTTTTTTCTTTTTTTTTTTTACACAGTGATCACCACTTATCAAGGCCCGGAAGCCACTCAGGGATAAGGGTTATTGCAAGTACATTAAGTTAGTGAGGAGATTTGCTGAAGTGTTTACTTAAGGGGGCGGTTCATTAGGAATTTGTTAACATTGGACTTGAAGACATCCAAGTTGTAGTCCGGAGGGAAGCAGGCAGACGGAACAGAGTTCCACAGGCGTGCAGTTCTAAGAAAGAAGCTTTGTTCATGGAATCCGCGTTTTGATTTAGGCACAGATATAGAGTGGGGGAAATTTTTCACAGTGGATTCAGCTAGACGGGTGTTTTTCGTGAAAGATTGGCGAGGGGGGACCAGAGACTTTGTCTATGCTATAAATAGTCCAAAATATCATACTAGGTTTTTTTATTTCCTTTATCAGGTTTCTGCCATATAATTTACTTTGAAGACTTTTTTGTTTTTATTATTATCGAGTATTATTTTTAAATATTTTATTCATGATTATGTGATGATGTTTGCTTCCAGAATTTCGATATATATTTTAGGATATTATGTTTGTCAATTTTTCTCATTTTCTTTTTGTTAGATTTCGATAATTTCATGCCATTTATTGTCTCAGGTTTTTTTAATTATCTCTTAACGGTGCACGCTTTTTGAAATCACATTTCAATATCCTTGATAAAGTTTCTGAGTGTGTTTATCAGTTATACAAATTCCGATTTTTATATACAAATTGCTTCATGTCATCCATATATATGAGGTGATTCATTCTTTCTTCTCAGTCTGTAAACCTATACCCAGCATTATATTTCCTGAATGTTGAGCGGTGTTATGCCTATGATAAAAAAAAAAAAACTAGCGGTAATAGGGAGTTTCTATTGACAATATTTTCCTGAATTCTTATTTCAGTCAAGTGTTGTCCCCAAGTTGTCAGTTTCAGTCTCCGTGTTTTCATTTCTTTCTTTATAAGATTAATAGTTTTGCCGGATATCTAATACATTTTCAAGCACTCAATTATTCACGTTTGAAAGATTGTTATATTTTCTTTTAGTCACAAAAGGTATAAACGCCAAGAATATTGTATACATGGGATGAAAATTAAGTTAAAGTATTATTTAATATAAAAATAACCATATTTTTGGATGCCAGTTTCAACCTATATAAAAATACATAGAATTAAAAATACTACAATAATTATAATAAAAAAGTACTACAAAATTCTACAAACTAATATACGTAAACCCAAGTTTCAACTATCCTTCAGTAATAAGAAAACATATTCCTATTTATTTCTATCAAATGTAGGCTTAGTAATAACTTTGCTATCAAAACGGTATTTAAGAATTCAAGTAATATTTATAACAGACCTAAACAGTGCATATAATATTGAAATAAATATAATGAATAAGTTACCAATAATAATAATAATAATAATAATAATTGTACCCTCATCCAAAAAATGTCATTATAGAAACCATATCCATGCAACACAAAATAGTCATGAAAGGCTAAGGAAGATGGAAATATCGAAGAAGGAGACCACTAACCAGACCTTCACTGGATGGGTATGGAGAGTACTGCTATCTTGCAGAGGGGGGGAACTTGTTGCCACCCAAATTCTAGAAAAGACCAATGGTCATTATCAGCGAGAAATCAATGATAACCATTTGTTGCGATTATCCAGCAGTCATTTGCAATGGTCATCGAAAGAGGTGGAGAGTACTGAAACTCTGAAAAGATTTGTTGTCATCCAGAATAACACCATCGGTTATGATTAGTGAGAAATCACTGAGGATGAACTGTGTGAAAACTCCTTGTCAGTACCGAATAATAACAGAGGCAGCAGTACTGAAAAATTAAAAATCACAAGATCCTATGGGACATGGATATACAAATCGATAAACCCATCCAAGCAAGAAGACAATGTCCTGCCAGATTCTAGATTTTGCCGATCCAGCTAACCACAGAATGAAGACGAAGGACACGGAGAAGTGGAGCAAATACATGGAACTGGCCAGAGAGATTAACGGGATCTGGAAAATGAAGAAAGTTAAGATAACACCACTAATAGCTGAGAACGATACCGAAAAACTTTGAAAAAACGAATGGGATAGATTGGAATCAGATGGATGGCTGAGAAAATACAACGGATAACAATAATAAAAACTGCAGAAATATTAAGGACAACGCTTGAATATGGAAACTAACACACACGAACTACTTATACAAATTCGACACAGAAACGACTACGGATGTAAAAGGCAAAGTAGCATCACATGAAATCAACGGTATAACCGTAAAATACCAACTCCCCTTTTTTCTTAAATGTAGGTATAAACTGGCACCATACCAAATAAATGAGCGCAAGGAGGACGGAAAGACCGAGGAGAGAAGCACTAACCAGACCTCCGCTGTTATAATTCCAGTGAAGACTAATGGTCGCTTCCAACGAGAAATCATTGTTAAGCGGTTGTTGCAACAACGCAAATTCTTTTGCAAAGGTTATCGCAAGAGGTGGAGAGTACTGGAAATCTGAGGAGATAAATATTTGATGGTGGCCTGAGTGACTACCCTTAGAGAATAAATAATGATGATAATAGTAAAGATGAAGAAAAAAGAATAGCATTTGGTTCACACCACCATATAACGAAATACTAAAACCTAAACTAAGAAAGAAATTCCTAAATGTTATAGAAAAACACTCTTACATAAAATATTTTGAAAATGAAATAGATGGTTTACTTCTTTTCGTCTCGTGTATTCATTAAGTTTTCATATAATCATTACTAAGGAAGACCGAATTTTTGTTGTCGCTTTTATTTTTCTGCTTAACGCCTCTACCCATATTCTAAAATCATGACGCTGGGATCTTTTTAGCTCGTCCCTTCGGCATGAAATGCGGTTCTTCAGAAGGTATTTTAGAATTATAGAATTTTTTATGTATTGTACACTCTCTCTCTCTCTCTCTCTCTCTCTCTCTCTCTCTCTCTCTCTCTCTCTCTCTCTCTCTCTCTCTGCTCTACTGCAATTTCCCGTTGAGTATTAGTTTCAGGGTCACAGTTCAACCCGAACTCAAACCAGAAATCAAACTCGTTGACAGCCACCCACATGCATTCCCTGCACAGCGCCCTGCCGTCTGAGATTCGACTGAAAACAATTGTGGATATTTCCGATTTCAAGAGCGAGTGATTCCTGAATTGAAAAGACACTGAAGAGAGGGGGCGACTTAATCCGCGCGTGCGGTCGGCGCTTTTCTTTTGATATTATATGGACCAAATTGAGCTTAAAATATTAGGAACGCAGCCATCAAAGCGGGCCGATTTAAATTGGGGTATGAGGGTCGCAGGGTATTGGCCGACATATCTCGGGGGAAAAGGTGATGGAGAGTGAGTGAGTGAGAAGCAGGATTGGAATTAGAGTCTAGTTCCGGGAATGACTATCAAAGAGAAGAAGAAGAAGAAGAAGAAGAAGAAGAAGAAGAAGAAGAAGAAGAAGAAGAAGAAGGGTTTCATAAGCAACTGTTAAGAAGAGGAAAAGATAAGAGATCGATTTAGGAGTGGGGGTGAAAGTTTTGCATAACACGGACAGAAAACAAAATGGAGACAGGCAAGTATGGGACTAGTAAAAGGAAATTATTCCCTATGCATATAAGCAATGAAAAAGCGAGATGGAATGAAGGAATTTATTGTTTTAATTTTGAAATGAATAAATTACGTTTCTTTTTAATTCGCATAGGACAATCTTTCGAGTTGCGTATCATATATTAAAGTATTCTTCAATATTGATATGTTAATTATTAGGATGCGCAACCATGACATACTAAAGTGGCTTTACAAAAAGATAAAAATAAAGAGGTTACGGTTGAAATACATATCCATCTATATGGCCAGTGCTACTTTTTGCTATTATAATTATTATTCTTTGTATTGAGCTCTGTTTACATAAATACTGGAAAATGTATTTATGTTTTCTAATATATTGTGTTAAATGCAATATATATATATATATATATATATATATATATATATATATATATACATTGTGTACGCAAATCGAGCGGAAGCATTTGGACGATGTTAAAACATCGTTAATTCATTACCCACACAGCAGCAGCCATATATCGCAATGTGAGAAGCCTTGACTGTGATTTGGACGGTCAACTTTCGATACTAGCTTAAGGCAGTTGCCTGTCTAGCCGCACTGATAAGCTGTGAAACAGCGAAACAGTACTGCATGTGGATGACTATAATGCTCCCTATCTTGGGTTAAGCATTTCGAGAAGTGATATACAAACTACCATTAGCGTATTAAGCGACGCTGTTTGTGTAAACCAATCGAGTGGAGGCATTTGGACGATGTCAAAACATCGATAATTCATTACCCACACAGCAGCAGCCGTATAGCGCACTGGCGAGAAGCCTTGACTGTCATTTGGGCGGTCAGGTTTCGATCCTGGCTTGAGTCAGATGCACTGATGAGCTGTCAAACCGGGAAACAGTACTGTATGTGGATGACTATATCTATATATCTTCTGTACTCCTATAAATTCGTTTTTCTTTTGTGTGTATTGATATTCATATTAAAAACCCTCTTTTCTATTTATTTAAAAAGAAAACACAATGTTCTTATATGTGGGTCGTAGAATTGCATTCATTAGCAAAAGATCTAGCTAATTTGCATATTCTTTTAAACATTCGTTTTAATTAATTCCCTATTACTTTTTTTCGGTTTACTTATAGGATAATTATCTTTAGTTAACTATTGCGTGTAATTATATTCATGTAGATATTCTATATGATTTATAATTGCATAATATTTGCGTAAAAAGTTTACAGTAAACACAAAATTGTTTCCATATATATTTATGTATACGTAATAATTTTGGTTAATCTATCTATCTATCCATCAATCTATAATCTACAAGCGTGAACGTGTATGTGTGTGTCTGTGTGTATGTATGTGTGTGTGTGGGTGTGTGTGTGTACATTTCCCTACGCAATAACTCTGTCACGATACGAAATTTCATATACAGGGTACTGAGATTTGGGAAAATCTTTGTGATCGGTTTTCGACTGTTAAGAGGTCAAAGTTCAACGATTTGACCTTTGAGAACTCTACCAAACTCCTCCAACAATTTGGAGTCTAAACACTTGAAATTTTAGATATAGGATCCTTGGACATGGATCTAACTTAATAACTTGATTTGAGCCCAAAACAATAAATGTACAGGGGTCGTATTAGGGGTAAAAGTTAATAAAAAATTGACCGCTTTTCTGTTTTTTTGTTTCGTTTTGTTTTTGGGGTTTTTTTTTTTGATCAACACCTCCAAACACCCGGCCAACGCCGGCTGAAATGCTAGTATATCTATAAAACTGAACGTGTCTGTGTGTGTATCTGTGTGTCTATGTGTCTGTGTGTGTACGTTTTTCTACGTAATAACTCTGTCAATTTTCAGTCTACAGACTCGAAATTTCATATACAGGGTACTGAGATTTGGGAAAATGTTTGTGATCGGTTTTCGGCCAGAAATTGGGCTGTTAAGGGTTCAAAGTTCAACGATTTGACCTTTGAGAACTCTACCAAACTCCTCCGACAATTTTGGGTCTAAACACTTGAAATTTTAGATATAGGTTCCTTGGACATGGATCTAACTTAATAATTTGATTTGAGCCCAAAACAATAAATGTAAAGGGGTCGTAATAGGGGTCAAAGTTTTTTTTAAAATTTGACCTCTGCGGTCTTTACCAAATTACTCAGACAATTTCTGATCTAAACATTTGAAATTTTACATAAGTGGTATTTAGAGATAGGGCAAGCTTTTTTATCGGTTTGGGTCAAAAATTTGAGCTAAAAATATATAAATCTATGTATGTATGTATGCTTGCACGTCTGCCTAAAACTTTCGACACAGGCGACGGATCTTTACAAGATCAATATCGTTTTGAAGTCCGACCTTTCAGACGACAAATATCGAAAAATTGACTAAAAACAATATCTTCAACTGGGCAGTTTTCTACAGGGGGGGGTCGCTTTTTCACCGATATTTCTGAAAGTCATCCTCTCCTCTCGATTGTCTAGCCTTAATTAAAATGTAAGTCACTTCCGTTTTGGCGGTGGTCGCAACAGCATAAACGTTAGGTTTTACCCCGTTCTTTTCCTCCTTCACGGTACGGATTCGAACCTGCCTTCGTACTACCACTTTTTTTTTGGCTCAACACACACATCCAAACACCTGGGCAACGCTGGGCTGAAATGCTAATATATATATATATATATTAGTAATGGGGCAATTCCAATACTTCCCGATTCGATACAATTATCGATTCCGATTTTTATAAATCCCTAAATATTTAACTATAAAGTAGCTATTCTCCCCAGTTATTGTAAAAACAGGTTAAATGTGCAGATATTTTCTCAAGAATAAAGAATACACTTGTAAAGGATGATCTATAGATCTTGTTCTTATTATTAGTTATAAATCAATAAATATTTATGATTTTAGCATTATTATCAGCAGTGGAAGGTTTTGCTTTTAACAAAATGAAATAAAAAAAGACAAAAGAATCGTTTTGGCATCAGAAAATAGATATTAATTTTCCGATTCTGATACCGATTCCGATACCCCTAAAAGTTCCGATTTTTCTGATTGCCGACTCAGATTCCGATTAATATTTCTAATACATTATATTATGGATGTATTAATTTATTATATATATATATATATATATATATATATATATATATATATATATATATATATATATATATATATGCGTATGTGTGTGTTGAGTAGATTAATCGGAATCGGGAATCAGAAAAATCGGAATATTTTAATGCATCGGAACCGGTATCAAAATCGGAAAAAATGTTGCCTGTTTTCCGATGCCAAAAACGATTCCTTTAATTATCTTTTTTTATTTGATTTTGTTTAAAACAAAATCTTTCAGTTCTGGTAGAACTAATAAAATAATAAATATTCATTGATTTATACTTCCAGTAAAACTAAAATCTTTAGATCAACCCCATCCCCACAAGTGTATTTTTACGTTTGAAAACATATGTGCACATTTAAGATGTGGTTTTACTACAACCAGGATAAAATAACCATTTTATATTAATATATTTAGAGATTTATAAAGAATCCGAATCGGTAATTGTATCGGAATCGGGAATTTAGTACCGGATCAGCAATTGTATCGGAATCGGGAAAGGTATTGGAATCATTCTATCACTTATGTATATATAAGACATGATAGAAAAGAATAGACACCTATAGAAACAGTTTATTTCAATAAAGATATAATTTATAGAACAAAATCAAAAATAAATGATCACAAATTTAATAATTAATACTTGGTTGACATTTCCTTTGCTGTTTGTAATGCTAGGACCATTCTAAGCATGGCCGTGATCGGCTGACAAATATCATCTTGAGGAATTTCTTACAATGCTTGACGCAATAATACTAAAAGTTCAGGTTTAGAAGATAGCTTCCTTTTCTTTTTGCTAAGGTTCCGGTCTAATTCGCCACAAGGGTTTTCAATTGGGGTTATATCCGGGGACTAACTTGAACATGGAAATTTATTAATCTCATTTTAGCTCAATCCATGTTGTGGCGCTTTAGCAGAGTGGAAAAGAGTTCCGCCTTTCATAAATAGGGTGTTAACTTGGTTCATTTTACCACTTGAGAGTATTTGTATGAGGTCTTCGTGCATAATAATATATAAAAAAATATTTAGCAGAATTGATATTTCCTTTGCACTCCAAAACATCTGAGCGACCATAACTCCACATTGCACCCCATACCATAGCCGAAAAACCCCATGTTTCAGCGTTGGCTGCAATCTTTTGAAGTCAAACTCTTGCTGAGGGAGCCTCCATACTCATACCCTTCCACTGTCGGGAAATAATGCAAATTGTGACTCATCAGAGACAATGATATTGGTTCCAAAGGTCAGGGATCTCTCCACCATCTCATGAGTCTAATCTTTTCTGCGCTTGATATTAGCAGGATGAAGAAAAGGTTTCCTTCTTGCAGCTCTGCCATAGTAGCCCAACTTGTGAGGATACCTGACAGCTGTTCTGGGACTGACACCAATTTGTGTTGTAATGTCAGAGGTTTTGCACCGAGGATTTTCTTCAGCATTTATTTTTACAAGATGCAAGATTTTTTCAGAGAGTTCGGAGCGACTTCGATGAGGTTTTGTGCACTCTTTGTATTCTCTTGTGAATTGTACGATCACTCTGTTAACAGTAGAAAATGGGTATTGACAGATATCCTGCTATTTTGTATTGAATGAGACCAACTTCATGTTTCATGTTAATCCACATTTCGTCCTCACGAAATCTTGATGAGTCTGAAGCTTCTTTGGTTCGTGGTATGCTTCAATTTTGTTAGATAGAATTTTACTGAAGTTATTTCAGTACATTTTTTTACATTTCTACGCCAAACAAGACACAGTGCCACTTTGATATAGGGGGCTACTATCAGGGACATAAGTTGCAGGGATACTATGTTGGGAGTTTAATATCAAGATGTCTGTTCACATTAGATTTGAACTTCTGCAGTACAGTTAGGGAAGCAGGAACCTGAAAGGGAATTTCAGAGTCTAGCAGTTCTGGAGAAGAAACTATTAGAGTTGAAGGCTTTCTTCCATGTAGGGATCTCTTTAGTGTAAGGATAGGACTTTGCTGCTTGTCGAGTTTGACGGGGGTATTTTCATCGAGGGGGTACAAGGGTTTGTAGTTCGTCAGAGCATCCAGCATTAAAATACTTCTAGAACAGGCAGAGGGATGCAACATTTCGTCGGTGGGACAGAGGTTGAAGCTTAAATAACAGTTCAAAACCTATTAGGTTGTCGATTCTCTTTTGAACCCTGTCCAGGGGTGAGAGGCTAGTAGTAGATGCACCAGCCCAAATGTGACAACAATATTCCATAAATGGGCGAATGGTGGTCTTATATTCTTATCTGTAAATATAAATAAGCATATATAATATATATATATATATATATATATATATATATATATATATATATATATATATATATATATATATATATATATATATATATTATTCCTTATTGGAATTTTTTTTTTTTTTTTTTTTTTTAGATGAGCATTGTATGTTAATTTTATTTTATTTCGGACTATTAGTCTCATCTTATCTTTTTTATTGGTGCACAACGTTTCGGCCAACTTCCTCTGGCCTTCGTCGTGTGCACCAATAAAAAAGATAAGATGAGACTAATAGTCCGAAATAAAATAAAATTAAGCATATATTAATTTTAGGAAAAATATTTATCTCCGTGTCTATTCTTTTCTGTCATGCCTGTGTATATACTGATTTCTATTCTTTATGTATACATCTTTTTCAAATCAAAGCTCTATGTTTATTAATATATAACAACAGGGTATATATAAATAAGCAACATATAAGCATATATAAATAAGCTTTTATTCATCTTTCCAATCATTTTTTTTTTTTTTTCAAAATAAAAAGCTTCGGTACGTATTACATATCTGTTTCATTCCCGAGGAAAAATCCATATTTGTATGCCAACATTGAATATTTCCTTTCGTTGATTCCTCACAAAAAACCATAAAGTTCTCCAAAAGAAAAACGCATAACGATGTAATAAAGAAAATGTAGTAAGAAGCAACGCAAACTTACTAGCGGCCATCTTGTTTTATGCAGAAAAACTATCGCATTGTGATTACTGTAACGAATGAAATTTTTTATTATAAATTATCATATATTGTATTATATTTGAGGTTAAAACTGACAAAAAAAATTGAAAGTTATATGAGTACGAAACTAATCTTATATATCAGGGGAATTGCTTTCGTATTTATAATTCAAGGGAAACACCACCACCCCCCTAAAACTTATGTTAGTTACCTCCATTCTGTTAAAGGAATTGCTTACGGTGAGTTAAATTGTCTGTTATTATTTTACTTAAAGTTCGATTTAATCATAAATCACTTTTTCCAAAGTATCCCCTCTCTCAACTTCAATGACATTTTATATAGTTTATTTTTTTATTTGTTTCTTATTACTCTTTATTTATTTTATTTTATTTTCCAAAATCCTATCCTCATCATACTAAAATAATTTACATGAATTATTTGTTTTTTGTTTTTTTAAGTACGTTATTGAAATCTAGCATCTTATTCCCCCCCCCCTTTTTATATACTGATACATATATGTGTGTGTGACGTTTAATTTATTTCCTTCCTTCGGCAGGAAGATGTGACACAAGGGCAGGTCATGGGCAAGTAGATCTTGTCCGGAATGCAGTGGAGTCATTTTTGTTTTTAATTTTAATTTGTTTACACATTTGTAAAATTAATTTATAAAATTGTTATTTTATTCTTCAATTTGAGTTGCCGTTGTTGCTGATTTTTATTTTTTAAAGATGTTTCATATTTACAGTACTCTTAACCGGATTAAATCGTATTTTTAAATAAGTTGTAGCTAAGTAGGTTATGTTCCCACTAACACATCAATAATACGTGAAAATTGTTAGCTTAAATCATTTTTAGGTCTGACTTTCAAAGTTTGACAGAATGCTCCTTCTGGTTCTTCTTCTGTTCCTCTTCCTCCTCCTCTTGCTACTACTGCTACTACTACTAAGTCGAGATTATCAAAATATCGTTAAATACCGGTTGCTCGTGAGAGGTAAAAGTATCCCATGAAACCGCAATAACGAAAATTATTTTATTACAACGCAAAGTCTATCTTCGTGGTTCGGTGGCCGCTCTGAATCCAAACCGATGCTGTTTTTTTTTGTTTTTGTTTTTCTTTTGGCTTTGTTTGGTGACCAAAGAAAGCAGAAGCCGATTCTATTGTTTTTCTCTGTCTCATTTTTACATATGTAGTCCATTAATTATTTTCGTTGAGCATATCTTTTTAAGACCAATCTAAAATTGTTTTTCGCATTATTTGGATTTATTTGAAATGTTATTTGCACAACGTTTCGGTTGATGTAACCTCCGACCTTCTTCAAGTGTATCTTGTCAAACTCAGGAACTCTCATGTCGAATTCGAGAAAAGTCACATTTCTGGAGATTGAAGGTTCACACACACACACACACACACACACACACACATATATATATATATATATATATATATATATATATATATATATATATATATAGGCATCCACATACAGTACTGTTTCGTTGTATCACAACTCATCAGTGTGGCTAGGCTAGCACCTATCCCTAGCCGTGGATCGAACCTACAACCATCGCTCTAACCACAGGACTATGGATCGGAGCTCGTAAATGATTCATCAAATGCCTATTAAATAAGCATTTGCCCATCGCTTAACAGTGCTCGAGCTACTACTTTGTTTACAAACAAACAGCGAGCTTCGCTTAATCGCTAAACATATACGGTGGAACAATAAAGTTGTCGCCCTAAAGAAAACAACACTTCGGCTTTATTTTTAAACTTTTATTAAAAAATTCAATTCAGATAACTTAATTATGTAGTAGAGCTGTCATCTCTTTAATTTAGCCGCCTTCAGCCTCAATCACCGCCTCGATACGAGACCGGAACTTTGAGCATGTCTTTTCCGCAAGCGGAAAATAGAGCAACAAAATTCCGTTCGTACCTTTTCTAAATAAATCGCCTACTGTTATTCGGTTTAATCAGAATCGAAACAAACATATCAGTTTCTAAATAATAGTTACATCTAGATGATTAAAGAAAAGGGGTGACATTTTGATATGGTTGCATTGTGTCCTTTTAAGATAAATATTATTTGGGGAAGGTCGAGGGCAAAAATTAAGATTGGAGAATGGACATCTTAGAATAAAGATAGGATCGGGACAAATTGATTTGAGTAGCTAACTTACCGAAGGGGCTCGGGATCCAACCGAAACAGGAACTGAGCACTCCATACTCAGAGAAGAAACACGTACATCACTTCTTTTTTTTTTTTTGTACACATACGCTCGTAAGTTGTAACCAGATTTTTTTTCGAATTCGGAGGACTGTAATCTTCTCATTCTATTTTTAAAAACAAAAATGAAAATAAACAAAAAAGGAAAAATGTTGTAAAATCGGCAAATATTTAAATCGAGGACAAAGTCAAAAGCAGACAGTACCGAACCAAAGATTAGTACTAAATAAAGAAATCTATTACTGTCCCAATTATCATGAGAAAAGAACACATGTTGTCGGTGTTACAGAGAAATATGAAAGTAAATGACACCGCGTGTGTGCTTATTTCAGGAGTGTTTAAACCATTACTACCAGAATAGACGCTTGACTGGTGCAGCATCGTGGTTTTAAATGCTATGCAAAGATTAGCAGCTGGTTGAAGGATCCTTGACTGATTTGCAAAAAAAAAGAAAATATGATCTCATCTTAAGTTCCCCGCGTGGATAGAACAAGTTATCTTAACTTTCGGGCAGATACGCGCATTTTCTAATGTTGAGCAGAAAAGTCAAATTTAAATATGTTTTAATTCAACAGGCTGAATTTTTTTCTACTTGATCGCTTATTCGGATATTTATTTTATGGAGAGAAATTACTGGCAAAAATTGTTGATATGTGATAACAACGTTACGAATGCAAATAGTTTATTCTGAGGACAATAACGAGAACGGATTGAATAAACAGTATTAGATGCTTTGAGCAGAGAACTTGAATGCCTACTAGACATTATCCTCGAGCGTCTAATGTCTCCCTGTTCAGGACGGCCTTTTCCCTACAAATAATCCCTGACTAAATATTTAAAATCACATAGTATTCGCGGTCCAAATAAAATTTCATCAGTATGGCTAACCCATACTGGCTTATACGAGAAATAGAACACTATCTTGAAGTGATGTTACCTGAAGTAAAAGCACGAAGCTGGATACTCCACTAGACTAGATAAATTCTTATCCTGGAATTCGGTAAAACCAAGAAACCACAATAAAGATATAATTTAGCATATTTAGATGGTCAATAATGAAAAGGAAACTATGTTCTCACCTTCTTTTCTAACTCAGTGTTTCAGAGGTAAGGGAAAACTTTAATGAATAATTCGATTATCTATTATCTTATATAGATGTCAGATATTAGCTCTAAAGAAGGGGGGGATGGCTTGATTTCTGAGAAGTTCGACTGAAGTAAGATGAAACCGAAAACTAATAATTTTTTATAGAACGTGACACGATTTGATATGAAAAAGAACAGAAAACTGAAAAAAAATATCAATGTTAAAATGAGATTGTAAGTTACTTGTTAGTTTTACAAAAAAAAGTATTCAGATGGCGATGTAGGCTTAATAAAAATACGAGAAAAATGAATGACTTTGGGGAATATTTTTATAATGAAATAAAGTATAATTCCCTATTTCATTGATGAATATAGCTTTTTATGTAAAAACTGTATATACGGATCTGACGAATTTTAATATTTGGAAAATATGCATCTATCTTGTTCGCTTTCAGTATTCTTTTCATTTAGCCGCTCTTCAATGTTTTATTGCGTTTTTAAAATATAAACATTCATAATTTTTTTTTCATTGTCTCTACTATTATATAAACCGAACTGCGTGTGTGAGTTCCTTCCCTATGGACTCAGAAACGACGAGGTCGTTTTCTTTTTTTTGTTGTTTTTTTTGTTTTTTTTTGCTTTTTTTAATTTTACACGAAGGTACTTAATGTGTCTGGGGGTGTTCTTACTTCTTTCTTTTTATCGGAATGAGTTTGATACGTATCGGAAATCGACAATCGAAAAATCCGATTAAAAGAGAAAATCCAATATTTACCAAAGTTAACACCTTTATACAACCTAACATCACAAGTGCATATGAGAAAGTTTTACCACCCATAAGCAAAAACTCCCAGCCTATAAAATCAACTGTATAGTCTTTTATAAGGCAGGGGCGCGTTCGAAATGAATGTGTCTTTTTAAAGCACAACTGAATCATGATACATGACTTTTGTACGCTGAATGAATTCAAGTGATTATGTAAAAATAATTTCATGAAATCGACAGTTGGTTCTTTGATAAGACAGGGGCGCCTTCGAAATAGATGCTTTAATTGAACCATGATACTTTATTTTTTGCATTGTTAACTTTAAGTGAAGCCATTATTTACAGATAATTTTATAAAATCAACAGTGGGTTTTCTACATCGCGATGCAGACAACAATGTTGTGTGGACTAAATCACTGTGGGGATGTCACGTGAAGCTCCCTTTCGGTGCATACCTAGGGCTGGTAATTAATTAACATTATTAACAAATTGTCGATTTCCTCGATTTCGATGGCAATAAAGTATCGGAGAATAGAACTTTTGTTGATCCTCACTCAATCCCGGACAACGCCGGGTCTATCTGCTAGTAATAAATAATTTCTTCGCAGAATAAATTCTATGAATTTTGATACATTAACTAATAATTCTTTTTTTTTTTTTTCATATTCTAGTTTCATAGAGTATCGATCCTCAAACGCGTTAAAACCATCGCGTTGTAATGTGATATTTTCACTAAAAGCAGACGAAAACCTTTGACATTCTCGGTTTATAGGAATGCATTCTCTTCCCCCTTTAGTTGCTTATTTCTACGTATCTACTATTTTACTTAATCGTGCGAGATTATAGCTGCTAATTGCTACAGATAGGATGATTGCTGTAGCTAAATATTCTAAGCTATAGAGTCACATTTAAAAACGCCATAGTCTTTATCATCAGGATTAAGTCTTAATAAATAGACGCAATCTTAATTAGAACAGAAAACGTCTTGAATAAAGATAATCTCGTGTATAAGATAATCTTTTTATAAGATAATCTCTCGATAATAATCCAACTGATGCAGACATGTGGGCAAATTCTAGCCGTCAACTTCGTCATGTTCTTTGAATTCACAATTGAATATTTTAATTCAATGGATTAAGACGTATCTCTGTTTTTATTTATGATTGAATATTGGAGACAAAAGCTGTAAATTTTAACGTAATCATTTCTCCACGGTTTCCAGAGAAGAGGGGATGCATGGAGGGAGGGGGTCGGGTAAGGACGAGAGAGGAGGGGAGATCTGGTGGCGGCCGATTTAATGTGATTTGCTTTTCATTTGATTCGAAAGCGAGTCTCGGTAAAATGCCGTCTTCGCCATTCTTCCTTTCGAAATTGGCAGCGTTATCTTCAATTAAGCGCATCTGTAAGTAATCCCCCTCCTCCCTCTC
>NC_136492.1:111051190-111061190 GCF_053919585.1 Euprymna scolopes | reverse complement strand
CCTGCTTTAGTTGGGCATCCATCATGAGTCACCGGGAGGAAGCTTCACACATGCGTACTTGCAGGAAATTAGTCCACAATACATTGTAGTCTACATTGCTCTGTTGATTTTATGAAATTATTTTTCATATATAATAGCTTGAATTAAAGTTTAAAGCGCAAAAGTTAAGTATCATACTTTAATTGTGCTTTAAACAGACACATCCATTTTGAACGTGTCCCTGTCATATCAAAGACCCTACTATTGATTTTGTATGTCTAACCTTACTGCTTATGCGATGATAATGATGCAAAATTAAGTTTAAAATGAAAAATGTAAGTATCATGGCAATTGTGCTTTAAACTGAAACATTCATCTCGAACGCACCTCTGTCATATCAAAGAACTTACTGTTCATTTTATATGTTGGGCCGTTCAGCTTGTGTTGTAATAAAACTTCTCAAGTGCACTTGTGGTGTTAGGCTGTGTAAAGTGTTAAACTTGGTCAAAATCGCTTGCTCCTTCTGTTAACGAGCATCTCTCCCCCCCTCTCTGGCTTTCTTACTCTTTCTATTTTCTCTCTCTGTGTCTCTATAAGAGAATAGAGAAGGAGAGAGGGAGAGAGAGAGACAGGTGAGTAAACGTGGAGGTAGACACGTTTACCAGAACCAAAGGTCAGCTGACCAAATTACGTATGTGTGACGTGGTTGGCTAGATCTGGGAGATTTGATTTGAGCTTTGAAGAAGACGGACGTTTTTCAGTGGTCTCCTCCTCTTAACTGGGGAGGAGGGAGACGAACGCTGACGTGTGTGAAGAAGAACCACACAAGCAGATTTCACTTTACACCTGCTGCAGGACCTCTGGGGAAAGTGAAATAAAATCTATAAAACACATTCATCGTCTTGGAGTGATAAATCTTCGTCAAACAGGTATCAAGTCTCCCTCCAGGATGAGAAATATCCAGATGGTTCAACAGCGAGAAAAAGCAGAGGTAGGTTCAGAAATTACATGTCACACACACGATTCCCTTTATGATAATCAAACACACAACCATTTATATTAGAGACACTCACAAGGAATCTCTCTTATGTTATATAGAAAACGTAAAATGTGCCCCTAAATGAAGAACTCTATATAACATATTCAAATGTAACGAAAGCTCAATTTGGTACCCCTCAAGGATAACTTCGATGATAAGAATATATAACACTTCTTTCGTCGGATTTTTTCGATTATTGATTATGGTTACTTATCGACGACATTCCGATACAAAATTTAAGAACACTGCCACGCATAAAGGCACATAAAGTACCTTCGTGTGAAATTTCATGAAAATCGGCCAAGCGTTTTTCAAGTCCATAGAAACCGAACTCACACATGCACACATTTCATTTTATATAATAGTAAAGATAAAGATACGGGTAGAGATTTTGTGCAACGAAGATTTTGGAATTTGACACTAAGTTTTATTTTTAGCATCTGATCATAGAGCAATGTATATCAGATTGCATTTATATTCTTCTATTTTTAATTTTATATTTGTTCGTACCATTTTGCTTTATTTAATTTCGATATTATGGTTGCCACTAGATTTTAGAGCTGTGTTGTAAATGTTGTCTGACTTAAAAACATTTTCGTTGCTAGAATTATTGCTAAGCCTACGTTCGAGGGAAGTAGGAACCCGTTTTATGATTTATGTGTGTGATTAGAATTTGAGTTATTTTGCGTTAGACAATACGTCCCAAGTTTTCTATATTTCCATACGTATAATTTTCTTAGATATTTCTTGTTGGAAGTCTTATCATAGCTAATCTTTCATCCCTATACAGGCCGATATCTGTTTACATAAGCATTCGTAGCTAAGGAGTGTGCTACATCTCTAATGCCAGGTGTCTGGCTGAACATGTTTTTAGGTTTTGATGTCATTTTATTTTATTATTTTAGTTTACGGGTAGAGTAAGTTGGGCGAAGTGTGTCAGTTTGATGCAAAATATGCTCACACAAATAGACTATTAACCGAATCTCAGTCTACATAGTTGTTGTCTCGGGAGAGCATACTGGAAGTAAGTGTACGGTTTCTTTTCATACACGGCATAAAACTATAACTAGCCCGACAATATACAGCCAACGATAGAGCTCATAGCACTACCTAAGAGTTAGGACTCCTGTACTATCAGTTAAAAACAACAATAAGACAAACTGTTAAACATGTATCCTTAACCTCTCAGACAAGAGTGGCCCACACTAGTCGCATGGACGTGAATGGCAATCAAGCGTCACCAAGTTTCTCAGTTTAAGAAAGATGGAAAAAAGAAAGAAATTTGAGGAAAAAAGGGGTTGGGGCGGCGTTCATTGTCCTAGTCAGGAAATAAGGCCAAGCAGTAGGTGGCTCTGATGAGTCCATGATGGTACCTCTGCGCCTAGTCAATAGAAAATGAGTTGTGAAAGTCGGGCGATAGGAAAAACCTATTTACTCCGTAAGCAATTTTGGTTTGCAAACCGGATATATTGTTCTTGGCGCTAGTTTCTTTTATTATTACATTTTCACCTCAAACAAGGCATATTACCACTTTGTTTAAGGGGTTACTATCAGGGACATGGGTATAAGGGGTACTGTGTAGGGAGTTGGGCAGCAAGATGTCGGTTCACGTTGCACTTGAACTTCTACATGTCAGTACAGTTGGGGAAGCAGGGACCCGGCAGGGAATTCCAAAGTCTAGCTGTCCTGGGGAAGAAACTATTGGAGTATAAGGCTCTCTTACATCTAGGGATCTTTACTGTGAAGGGGTGGGATTTAGCTGCTTGTCGGGTTTGTCGGGAGTATTTACGTTGAGGGGGCACAAGTGCTTGCAGTTCGTCAGAGCATTCACCGTTAAAGTACTTGTAGAACATGCAGAGGGATGCAACATTTCGTCGATGGGACAGAGGCTGAAGTTTAGATGCCAGTTCAGGGCCTATCAGGTTTGCAACTCTCTTTTGAATCTTGTCAAGGAGCGAGAGACATGTAGCAGATCATTAACGCTCTGATCCCCATCTGGCATCAATTGTGATGGATGGCTCTCGTCTGGGTGAGGCCCCGTGTTTTGACAAGCTTCTGGATTTGACCTTTACTCCTGATCTGAAATGGAACACGTACATCAATCTGTTGCCAAGGCCGCTGGGAAAATGGTGGGGTCCTTCTACCGCTCCAGAAGATATCTCACTACTGATGCAATTCTCTATCTATATAAAAGCCAAGTACGTCCAAGGATGGAATACTGTTGCCATATCTGGGCAGGAGCTGCTAAAAACAGCCTATCCTGCCTTGACAGAGTACAAAATAGACTTCGTGGCTTAGTGGGGGATGCCCTTTTCTCTACCCTGCAAACTCTCTCCCACAGAAGAGACGTTGCGAGCCTATCCTTGTTTTATCGTTATTTCCATGGCAGGTGCTCGTCTGAACTCCAATGTCTGGTCCCCCCTCACCAATCTTTCACGAAAAACACCCGTCTAGTTGAATCCACTGCGAAAAATTTCCCCCACTCTATATCTGTGCCTAAATCAAAACGCGGATTCCATGAACAAAGCTTCTTTCTTAGAACTGCACGCCTGTAGAACTCTGTTCCGTCAGCCTGCTTCCCACCTGACTACAACTTGGATGTCTTCAAGTCCAACATTAACAAATTCCTAATGAACCGCCCCCTTAAGTAAACACTTCATCAAATCTCCACACTAACGTAATGTACTTGCAATAACCATTATCCCTGAGTGGCTTCCGGGCCTTGATAAGTGGTGATCATTGTGTAAAAAAAAAATTTAAAAAATAAAAATAAAAAGATGCACCAGCCCAGATGTGACAGCAATACTCCATACATGGGTGAATGGTGGCCTTATGGACGTACACGATATTTTCGGGTGTTGGTAGTTGTCTGGCACGGTAGAGAGAGCCCACCTTTCTTGCAACGGCTCTGGCAATGCCTTCGATGTAATTGTTCCAACTCATGTTTCCTGTGAACATTAGGCCACGGAGTTTGAAAAATGTACTCTCAGATAAAGAGTCGTTGGCCATTGCTATAGGTGGTAGAGAGGGTTTCTTGTAATTATTGAATGAAACTAGTTTAGTCTTGGAAGCATTGAACGCGACCAACCCCTTTTGTCCCCATTCCACAACAGATTGGAGGTCTTCCTCTAGTATTTCTGCCATTTCTTTAGAAATGTGTTCATTCGTCTTCCTGTCGTGCCTGCCATAGAGTGTAGTGTCATCAGCATATATACCAATTTTGTCGGGGAGGTCATTTATGAATATCAGGAACAATAGAGGTCCAAGGATAGAACCCTGGGGCACTCCCGCATTTATATCATATTGTTTAGATGTACGACCGTCGAGGACAACCTGGATTTTTCTCTTATCTAAGAAGGATTTAATTATGTCATTATTCTTCCAATGATACCATATGATCTGATTTTCCTAATAAGACCTTCATGCTATACCCTGTCAAAACCATTAGATATATCTAGAGCTACCGCTCTACCCTCCTCCGCTTTGTCCAGTGAATGGTATATACGTTCTGAGATTACAGTTAGGATGTCTGCTGTTGAACGGACTTGCCTAAATCCATATTTTTGGTCAGTCAGAAGTTTAGCATCTGTAAGGTGCTGGACTAGAGCATGGTTAATTAAGGTCTCAAATATTTTGGCGAAAAGTGGGAGGAGGCTAATGGGGCGATAATTTACTGGATCAGTTCTTTCGCCAGAATTCTTGAAAACTGGTACTACAGAAGCAGTTTTCCAGCAGGCAGGAAACAAGATTCATTAAGGCATTTTTTTGTAGAGTTTGGAAAGAACTGGAGCTACTTCGGCTGATCACTTTTTTAATAGCACAGCCGGGATGAGATCAGGTCTACATGCTTTTGTAGTGTCAAGATTTCTTATGATAGCATGCACCTGAGAAGGGGTGATTTTCAGATCGTCTAGTGTGGCGTCTGTCCGCAAAGTAAAATCAGGCAGGGGGTGGTTGGCAGGGTCCAGTGTGGAGTTGGAGGCAAACCGACTGGCAAGCATGTTAGCCTTCTCAGTTTCAGAGCAAAGAACCTCATGATTGTTGGATGGTGGAGGAATTGTTGATTGCCCATGATTTACTACACTGTTTTAAGTTTTCCAAAAGTCGCGAGTTCCTAATTTCTGTGCTTCGATGAGTTTTTTTGGTGGATTCAGTAAGTTCTCTCTGTCGCTATTTCTTTCTTACAGTTTCTTCTGGCTTCTATATACTTCTGCCTGTTTGAATTGGACTTATGTCCGTTAAACCTACGGTACCCATGCTGCCTTTGCGCGATGGCGGCTGTACAAGTAGAAGTAAACCATTAAGGAAAACAGGGCTTGCTATAAAATTTCTGGTGGAGCATGTGCTTCAATTGCTGTTTTGAACCATTCAGTAGTCTCATTTGCGCACTGTTCAGCAGGAATTGAAAAGCTATTTTGCCATGGGGGGTCTCTGATGAGATCTGTGATGGCTTCCCAGTCAGCCTTTTTATAATATCTCGTTGATTCGAGCAGTGGCTCTTCAGTGTTGGCTCTAAAGTTTAGGGCTATTTCAACTATTACCATTGCATGATCGGCGTTTCCAAGTGGGCTGTGAGCATTAGTTACACAGTCATCGGGAACTGTGGTCAGGCAGATCTAGAAGTGATGTGTGTTGTTCTTGCTGCTCTTGGAAACGTAACCATCTGTGATAGGGAATGAGATATAGAGAAGTTATATGTAGCCATGCCAGCTGCATCTGTGTGAGTGGAAAATCCAAGCTAGTTGGTGTGGTGGACATTGAAGTCACCAAACACATGCACTTGTGCGCTAGTGTCGAGGGAAAGTGCTGTATCTATGCTTTCAGAGACTTTGTTTATTAGGGTACAGTCCTGGGTGGAAAGAGAGAGAGAGCGGTAGAGAAAATAAAAGTAACTAATGTTATGTTGCATGTTAAGTCACATAAAGGCTTGATCGTCCGATTCTAGTTTAGTTTCTCTAGTCAAGGGGAGAGTGTTCCGAATATATACTCCGTGCATGTCTGTCAGAGTCCTTACGACAGAGTGGGAGATATCCAGGCATGTCAAAGTAGTTAGGGGGGATGCAGGAGTGTAGGTTAGTCTCACTTAGTTCTAAGATATCCGAGGTGTTTGTTAGAATAAATGTTTCGACAGCATTTAAATTAGTTCTAAGCCTACGGATGTTAGTAAATGCAAGGCTCAAGGGAGAAGACAGGTTGGTTTTGTTTGAGTTTTTGGCCTGGTTTTAGCGTAATTTCTGATTGCACTGTCATTTTTTTTAAGAGTTTCAGTTTAGGTAAGGAATGCTGAAATTACGCTAAAACCAGACCAAAGTGGTTATGCAGAATACCAGACATCCAACACAAGCAGACCATCAGTTGTCCTGCCATCTACTAGTATTGTGGCCTCCGGATAGCCCACCGGGGATGAGTGCAGGGTCCCTTTCTATGCGCGACATGGCACTACAAACATCCCGATATTATACAACTGTTGATAGAGCAGCCGCTCTAAACACTACCCAAGAGTTAGGGCTCCTGTATTACCAGTCGGGAACAGCAGCCAGGAATTGTGTATCCGGTACCCTAAACCCATCAGACGATGGTCAACCCAATCTACTTGTAATGGCATTGTGGCATTCAAGCACTCCCAAGTTCCCAGTTTAGGAGATGGGATGTGTCGGGAGTGGGAAAAACAGCGTTCATTGCCCTAGTCAGAAAACAAGATCGACCACTGAAGGTCTGTCGACTCCCTGTGATTCGACCTCTACGCCTAGCTAATAGGCAAAGAAGGAGTATGGAAGTTTAGGTTTGCAGACCGGTAATTTGTTTGAGTCACCAGCTCTAGGAAGGTTGTCATCCAAGACTGGAGAGGCTTTCCTTTCCTTAGGTTTAGCTTCAGAGTTTTCCTTCTCCTAGACGGATGACCTGAGAAAATCTACGGGTCCATCAGCACTGAGAGGGTTTTCCCCGCGCCTGGGTCTTAATCCAGGTATTTCTGCGACCCCACGTTGGTGATTAATGTTAACGCGTTAATTTATAAGGGTTGTATATCAACTGAAAAATTATACTCCTCAAAGTGATTACAGGGCATTGCTATTTCATTGTTTGTTACTGGAGGAGGGGCTGAGTAAGAGTTCATGCAGAGGAAGCAGTTATATTTGGTGTAGTATTGCGCCGTCGGATTCAGGGTTGTACTATTGTAATGTAAAGAACAAGCAGAAAGGGTTATAATCAACGGAATTCCTTCTAGTACACTGACAAAAAAAGCTTAAACAGATATATAAATAAAAATAAATAAGTTATGTAAATGTTTTTAAAAAGACAGGAAATCACGTGAGCAGGATTTTTCCTTTTTTTAACACGAAAACAAGTAACGTTCTTATTTTTTTATTATTTATCTATTTTCGAAAGAGTGCCACGTGCACGTGGAGAAGGAAAAAACAGAGTTATGCAAAATTTGTGGCGAGAATTGTCTAAAGTTCCGAATTTTTTTTTTTTTTTTTTTTTTGCTTTTACTTTAATAGGAACGTGAATTTATGAGGTAAATTTATTCGACACAATATGATTCAACCCAAAAAAAAAATAAATAAAAGCTAACGTGAATTAAGATTAAAGTTAAGGTGTTATTGTGGACCCTCGCCCCTTTTAAAAAAAACCTTGTTAAACTTTGTGATATATTTACATTCTATAGAGGTCAGGCGCGAACGAACACCCAATAATTTTATTATACCTTATTTCTTCAAACTGAAACATAATTATCAAAGT
Organism: Euprymna scolopes; assembly: GCF_053919585.1. Lineage (NCBI taxonomy): Eukaryota > Metazoa > Mollusca > Cephalopoda > Sepiida > Sepiolidae > Euprymna > Euprymna scolopes. Next base: position 111,053,431 of record NC_136492.1, on the reverse strand, counting down.
ATACTTACGCAAATAGATATGAAAAGTCTTTGTTAAAGTTTGTGCCATATTTCCATGGAGTACAGGCGCGAACGCAACCTCACAATTTTATTATACCATTCCTATTTAAGTTAAAACATACTTATCAAATTATTATATTATAGATACACATTCATATATATATATGCGTATATATACATATATATATATATACTAGTAAAAGTACCCGTCGTTGACTGGGTTCAAAAACAGCCTACAGAAAATTGACTCTGATTTATGAAAGTATGATAGGTTATGAAAAGGAAGGGTTGTAAAGAGATAGCTTCAAATTCGGGGGTATCAAAACCAAAGCAAAATATGATGAAAGTAAAAATAAAATAGATAAACCCCATAATTTATTATACCATACCTGTTCACACTGAAACACTTATCACAATATTCTGTGGATCTATATTAAAAAAACCTTGTTAAACTTTGTGATATATTTACATTCTATGGAGGTCAGGCGCGAACGAACACCCAATAATTTTATTATACCTTATTTCTTCAAACAGAAACATAATTATCAAAGTATACTTACGCAGATAGATATGAAAAGTCTTTGTTAAAGTTTGTGCCTATTTCCATTCTATGGAGGCCATGCGCGAACGCACCCCACAATTTTATTATATCATCCCTATTTAAGTTAAAACATACTTATCAAAGTATTCTTATGTACATCTATATCAAAAACACTTGTAAACGTTTTTTTTTTTTTTTAATTTTTTATTTCCATACTTTGTGGACCAGGCGCGAACGTAGATCCCACGATGTTAATGGACCACCGTTCTGCCAGATCAAACATACCCATTCCTGTGTCTTGATACATTTTCTATCATTATATGTAATCAGTTTTTTAAAATAGTCAACCATATAGTAGCCTATTCGTGACCACACACACACACACACACACACACACATTCAGCTTTATATTATAGATAATGCGAATTCCATATACTTATATATAATCTTACATGGCTATTTATTTGGTGAAAATAACCGTCCACAGTAAATTTCGTCAGAAAATTTATGATGCTATCAATCACACCAGAAACTAGGGGGTATAGCTCCTTTTATCTTAATTATTGTATTCCTAAATTGCCGGTACAGTTCTTTTCCCTTTTTGTGAAGTTTTATATTGCAGACTGTTGGATAACAGAAGATCTTTTTACAATCATTTAAAGTTGTTTCAGACAAAAATTCCCAAGATGTAAGAACTGTTAGAAAAATGTTTCGCAGCAATCCGCTAAATGCTTGCATGCTTTATACAAGCAATGTTTGCTGATTGGCTGCGTTTGATAAGACCCATGTAAATATCTAACATTACGTTTCTCAGTTTTTTTTACTGGTATTTGACCGCATGAAACTGAAGGATAACCTATTGTAATGACATAGAAATAGCAGTGAGATCACAATAATAACTGTTAATATAACGACCATTGTGATAGTAGAGAATGCAATAAAAAACACATTTGATGGTTTACTCCAGGGCAAAGGGGGTTTTAAAACGATATCTTTTACTTTTTTTTCATTTTTAAAATCAAATGTTACGACAATAATGATTAAGTTCAACGCAAGTCGTAATAACAGTGTCAACGACCGCCATTTAAAATGGCGATGTTGCAAATGTGATGTGATAAGATCCGTCCGAGATAAAACTCTTTACTTTTTAGCATTTGTTTGTCTTTTGTTTGTCTGTATTCAGTTTACAAAATCTTTCTTTTTTTTATTTTTTTACTTTCTACTTTTATTTTTCTCTATTTTCCATAAATCCACAACGGACTTTTGTTATTGTGTTATTACAATTACTACTTGCAATCATAAATGAAGAGCGATTACATTTAGTACGCTTGTCCTCTTTCAAACTTTGTTTTCCTCTATACATCACACTCTCTCTCCCACTCCCTCTCTCTCCCACTCCCTCTCTCTCTCTCCCCACACACACCACACACCACACACACATGCGCACACACTTCCATAATAACTCAAATTTTCCTCTGAATATTTCTATTCAATTCTGTTTACTTATTATTTGTATGACTTTTTTTTTCATAGAAAAGTAAACCTTTTAAAGATTATTTAGTGTCGAACGAGAATGCATACAGCAAAAGGTTCAATATATGCTATAAAATTAACAAAACGCAGCAGAGGAAAAATTACGAGTTAGGGTTGCCTTTTTGTTCATTCTAAGTTGGTAATCTTTCTTATAAATTGTCTGGGAGG
>NC_136492.1:111006190-111048690 GCF_053919585.1 Euprymna scolopes | reverse complement strand
ACAATAGAATATAAATAAGTCTAAATTCCAATTTCTTTGGAGTATTTAGGAGGAGGAAAATATCGACGCATTTGAAAGTTATTTCAGATTTGCATTGGATTTAATCCATCGTCATTTGGAACCAGTTAAGCAAAATTCCCTTAAACTCAAATATTCCTAATATTCCTTAAACTTAAGCCTTGAATTTAAGACATTTTATAGAATCAAAATTATATAATAAATTTTGATCAGAATCGTAGTACGGATTCTAGACACAACGTTTAGTAACATTATATCTTAATTTAATCTTTGTAAGAGGGCATAAATTTGAGGCAAAACAAGATGTTCTATATTTAATTTTACCTGTCCTTGGACAGGTATTTTGCTAGTATATACATACATATATATATGTGTGTGTGTGTGTGTGTGTGTGTGTGTGTGTGTGTGTGTGTGTGTGTGTGTGTGTGTGTGAAAGGAAAAACCAAAATGATTTACGGATTCATCAACGTTTCGTCATTGTTTTAAGACTTCATCGGAATGATGTATTTGGATAACTAAAATACAAGTGCAATATTATTTGAAAATATGTGGTGCATTTTTAATGTGAAAAGAATGTCTAATTTTTTGTGTGTTTTCTTTAAATAAATTATCTCTAGGAAGTCTTGAAATAAATTGAAACGTTGATGAATATAAAATGATTTTCGTTTGCATATCACGTTAAAATATTATTTCCCCATTTTTCATTATAAATGAATATATATATATATATATATATATATATATATAAAGTGAGTGCGTGATTACATATACATGATTATATATATATATATATATATATATATATATATATATATATATAATCATGTATACGTAGTCACACACACTCACTTTATATATATATATATATATATATATATATATATATATATATCATTCACATACAGTACTGCTTCGTTGTATCACAACTAATTAGTGCGGTTAATTAAATGTAATTATCTACTGGCACATTTTTTTACGACTAATTAACGTGACTGGATCTAGCAAGATTCGAAACTAAGACCCCCAGAATCTGAAGTCTAAAGCTCTTCCCCTGAGATACACACGCATATACACGCACACACACACACACACACATATATATATATATATATATATATATATATATATATATATATATATATGTGTGTGTGTGTGTGTGTGTGTGTGTGTGTGTGTATATATATACACGTAAACATATAAATATATAAATACAATGGTCTCTTTGATTTATACATCGTTGTCACTTATACGTAAAGTTTACACAACGCACGAGTCGCGTTTATTTGGTGGTGATTACTTCAAAAAAGTCCACTGTTTTTACAGACCTCGCTTAACTTTTCTCCAGTAATATGGTGTACCAGTAGGGTTTGGGAACGGCTGCCTTAGTTAAACATCCTGCACAGTCGAGTGTTAGTTTTAAACAAAGCACAATCTCATCCCCTTCCCTCCGACTTAGAAGAATGTTACAAGAATTTATTTCAACAAAGAAACTTGTATGGCAGCCCATAACCGTTACGTAATAAGAGCAGTTGTCTAAACAAAAGATATTCATAGCAATATTCAAGATTTATTATTTCTGCGCGATTTTAACGTGCGGTTCCACATCGTCCGAAGGTAATGTCGGAACCGCCGCACTTCCTATTTTTATGACTATTTTTTTTCAGTTTACTTCAGTCAACGTTCTCAGAAATCAAGCCGTTCCCCTTTCCTATAGCTAACACTTTATCTCTATATGAAATACATAGATGTTCGAATGTTCCATTAAAGGTTTCCTTTACGTCTCAAACACTGAGCTAATAAAGAAATTAAGAACATAATTTCCTCTCTTAAATGTACCAATTAACTATGTTATAATATTCCTTTGCTGTGGTCTCTTAGTCTCACTGTATTCCAAGAAGAGAATTCGTCTAGTTTGGTGGAGTATCCGGCTTCGTGTTGTTCCTTTAAGGTAATCACTTGGAGAAGGTGCATCATACTTTGTCAAAACCAGTGTGGGTTGGTCATCGCGAGGAGGTCATATTTGGCCCGCGAATACTATATTTTGAATATTCAGTCTGGGTTTACTTGTAAGGGAAATGCCCTCATTTCAGGTTGTCCTAATAAACCCCTGTACAGAGATACCTTAGACACTGGGGATAGTGTCAAGTAATTATTCAAGTTCTCTCCAGTAGGCATTTAAGTTTTCTCAACTTAGCATCCAAATAGGAGTGTATGTGTACAATAGGGTTGGTCGATTTTCAACTTTTTTTGGAAAATGTAAAATGTCCGAGCACAGAAAGTTGCACGCACACATGGAGAGTACAGATATAAAAAAAAAAACTAGGTTTCTAACATCAGCCGTTAGGTGAGCATTTTATTTTAAAGATTGCCTTCTTTCAGACACGGAAAAGTCCTTATCTTTTGAAGATTTATATGAAATTATTTAGTATTTTACAGGTTTAATCATAATAAGTAGTGTGTTTATTTATGTAAATAAGCTATATAATGAGTGATATATTAAAAATTCAAAAAAATATAATTGCTCCCCCCCCCCCACGAAATATGTTTCAAATGCCGCATTTTACTTAATTGCATTATAACTGTAACAGATAACAAAAATACTCAATTATTTTTACTGACAATGAAAAAAAAATGTTTTAATTCTGTTTGGAGAAAAAGGTTTTATATAAACTAAAACAAATTGTTTACCTTCCTCTAGAAAGTTGTCTATGCTTGTATAAAACACAAAATTGCCAAGTACGAAATAAAGCTCTTTTTCTAACATGATGTCAAAATTTTCCCTATAATACACTTTTCGAAGCAAAAAAATGACCTCATTTCATGACATAAAACTTTAGCAATTATATGTCTATGTCTTGCTTCAAGTCCATAGACTGATTGGCAGGCTTCGGGTGTTAATTTTACGGCCCTTCGACACTATGTGAATGTGCAGGCAAATCAGGTAACTCTAGCTTTCTGCCGCTCATCATTAATTCCTGAAGTTCATGATCTGATAATTCTTCAGTCAATACTGGCTCTGACACTTCACTTTGAGAAAGGTCTGTCAATTGTGACCAATGTAAAGCGTCAAAATTTATTGTTGAATTTTTAAACGCTTTTTCGCTGATTCCTCACTCCTGAAAAAAAAATCAAATTATTTTATTGACTTGAACAAAGGAGCACAAATTTTAATTATTTATTTTATTGAAATACTAATTTGAAATTGACGTATAAATCGACGTAAACAATTTGATCAGTTTTATATAAATGAATGTTTACTTACTTATATTGTTAAAATTAATTTTATAGTCTCTTCTCTCACTTCCATTTTAACATTGAAAAACTAAATATTTTCAGGCAAAATGGCAAAAGTATTATATCAAAGATTTCTTAAAGCAATTTCCTGAATTTCTGGAGGCTGTCATTACAACTTGCAATTGGCAGGTCACACGAACAAGATGAAATGTCAAATAATTTGTCAAGAACATTTTTTTTTCAAATGTGGATAAATATTTTCTATTTATTTGCTTAACTTTTTTTAATCAGGTGTCCTGCAATTTGTGTACAATCTACAGTTCAGTTAATAGGGACAAACGTGGATTTACTGCCTTCCCAATATCTATAACGTCATTTGCCATTAATTTTGAAATAACGAATGTATTTAAAGTTGGATGAGAATTCTTCATATAATAACTATATTTGATAACTTAGCGGAAAGTAGGGAGTTCTGTTGTATTTAATGGAGAAGGTGGGCCCACAAATTTTGTAGAATCAGTACTGCTTGTAGAAATAGTTCATTTAGAAAAATATCTGCAAAAAATATATTTATGATATTGTTAGAAATTAAACAAAGGAATTTATGAATTAAAAATGAAATTAGGAAAAATAGATAATATCAAAAAAAGAAATTATTGTTTTACACATCGAACAGTATAAAACACAAGTCAAAAAATCCTCAGAGAAATAGCCTTGCAAAGAAAAATGTTTTTTTTTGTTATACAGAATTATCAAATAGCACAAAGATTTAAAATATAACTTTTCTTTTTCTTAATAATTAAAGTTTGTTAGGACATAAAATGCAAAATTTAATTATTTTTATATTTGAATTAAGCCGGTCAACGCAGTAAACACACGTGAGTCCCTGAGTAAATTATGAAAATGAAACCGATTACGTGACGGTGAGCAAGGAAAAATTACCCAGCTAAAATAAAGCCCTGGGTTATTGTTTTTGAATTTATTTTCAATGAAATATTTTTCAGGATTTCTTTTTTATCGACTCTCATTTAGTTTTCTGGAAAAGAAAAGGCATAGAAATTACAAACAAAATAAACAAATATTGCTTCCACTATCTGCATTTTCTTCTTCAAAACCGGCATTAATATGATATGATTATTCTTTCATTTAACACCAGCATCTGGCGACATAGCGACAGAATATTGAATATTTTCAATCTTTGAATTCAATTGCTCAAAAACGATAGAGTTTTTGAAAAAAATATTTTGTGTGGTCATTCTCAATGTTATTTGACAACTTTCTCTGCATAGACATAGTCATAATACCGAAATCGACCTACCCTATTTTATACTATGCTTAACACGCTATTATATAAAGGAAAGTTGTATTTTTGTTTATAACTCTGTCTTGATATCTATTTTTTTTTACAAAGGAGTCGCCACTTATCAAGGCCCGAGGGCCACTCGAGGATAAAAGTTAATGAGTGTACAATGGTCAAGAGGAACATGTCAGTCATCGATAGTAGTGGAAATTTGATAAATTAGATTACTTAAGGGGATGGCTCATCAAGAATTTGTTTACATTGGACTTGATGATAACCAATGTATAAACGGAATGTGGTCAAGAAAAACTGTCCTAAAATACACGTTCAATAAATTCCATGTTATAGGGGGGGGTCATTTTATACCGATCATTCTTTTCTTTTTTTTTTTGCCGTTATCAATCGTTTAGTGATCTAAAATTCGCATCGGTTTTCGGCGTGAGAATGAAAATGTATCACCAATTTGAATTCAGCAGATAAAAGGGACATTTAAATTAGAAGTAAAGATAATTTAGGTTTTGAGGACATTCATTTTTAAATTATATGAAAGATACCTAAGTTTTAGAAGGTCCGATGCATACTATTTTTAAAATAAACGGTAATAATTAATGAATAATAATTAAAATAATTAACAACGGCATATTGGGGTCTAATTAAAATTTGAAATATTTAAGCGAATTTGATTTGTCCGTAAAAGGTTAACGTTTAATGCCACAAAGACCAAGCTCCATCTACCGTTCTAGAAAATCACACCAGAGAGCATTTTATATATTTACTAAGCCACAATTTCCCCGTGCGTGGAGTGTTATTGCCACATCTGAGTTTGTGTATGTACCACAAGGCGCTCACTTTTAGACATGCTCCAAAAAAGAGTCTCAAATCTACGAGGTTCCATATTATAAGCTAAGCTTCAACCTCTGTCCCATCGCCACAATGTTGCATCACTGTGCCTATTATACGTGAACTTTAATGGAACGTGTTCGTATCACCTAAATTCATAGCACTTGCACCAATTCTAACCTGACAAGCAGCAAAATCTCACCCCTACACTGTAGAGACCTCTATATGCCGGAAAACATTCTACTCTCATAGTTTCTTCTCTCGGACTGCTAGGCTTGAAAGTTGGCTCCTTGTTTCCTGCTTTCGTAACTGTACTAACCTGCAGAAGTTTAAATGCCCAACTCCCCACAGTACTTTGGTAGAAACGATCCCAAATAGTAGCACCTTGCGTGTCGTGTAGTAATATGCTTTGTTTAAATTGAAAAAGAGTAAAGAAAAGATTATATATATATATATATTTATATATATATATATATATATATATATATATATATATATATATATATATGAAATTTATTAAAATATACCTGCTCTGTTTACTCATTGAGCACTTTTTGGTAGACACATGTTGTTTCATTGGATGTACTTCTAGGAAAATAAACTCTACTGAATATATATACATATATATATATATATATATATATATATATATATATATATATATAGAGAGAGAGAGAGAGAGAGAGAGAGACAGACAGACAGACAGACAGACAGACAGAGACACAGAGAGAGAGATAGAGACAGAGAGAGACAGAGAAAGAGAGAGAGTAAAGAAAAGATTACATGTGTGTGTGAGGGGGTGTATTTATATATTGGGGTCCCGATTTCGGATCTCGCTAGATTCAGCCACTCTGATGAGTGGTAGGGGACGAAACACGTGTCAGTGAATAATTATATTTTAAAAAAAAAAAAGAAAAACCAATACATATGCCACTCCCCAGTTGGGGGTACCAAATTGTTGAAAGACAAAATTATTCCCAACTCGCATTTAAGTAAAAATGCACTTTCGTATAAATAATTGAATTCGTTCAAAAATGTATCGCTAACAAAAAGAAATAAACAACATCTACGTAAAAACGCGATACATTAGTAGTCGTGCGAGATAGCTCAGTGGAAGAGGTTTCGGCTTCTTACCACGGTGTCTCCATTTCGAATCTCGCTAGAATCAGCCACTCTGATGAATTGTAGACGACGAAACACGTGTCAGTGAATAATTATATAATTAAAAAGAAAACGATATATATTCAAGCAAAAGACTACGTGTCATTTAATCAAACTCGCAATATCCTTTATAAATGAATAATTACGTTACATATTTTAAATATAATTCTAAAAAGTAATAGGTTTCATTTACATTTCGTCTCTTGAAAATTAATGAACATTACAATTTAAGAGAAAGTTTTGGCATTTATCCTTTTTTTATTAAATTTAATAAATTTATGTTGTATCAACAAAATGATTGCATATCTTTAATAAAAATAGAACAATCAGAAATACAAATAGAAACACTAATCATTGATCTATTATTAACCGTTTCAAAAGAACACTCATATAAATTTAGGTATACATAAAGCTGTGCTTGGGTATTTGCTCTCTACAATATATACACTATTTCAAAATAATACGTTTTATTATTTATGTAAATAACAGAGAGCTGTTTGCTGATAATATACATGTGATAAATAAATAAAATAACTTCCGAATGTATGTATTAAATTAAATTTAGGACGAATTCAATTTTTTTATCTCTATCTCTTCTTCTCTATCTCTATATAAATAAAATGAACTCATTTTTCCCCGTCTGATTTTGACATTAATAGGATTAAAAATCAAGATATTTCATGCAAATATAATATGCACAAACGGCAGAACAATATCTGAGGTGTGTTATAGGCTTATTATTTCTCAAATTCCTCGAGAATCTTAGATTTCTATACTTTTTCTGCTGAGAAGTCACGGCCAAAATCGGTTAAGATCAATGGAAGTGGTAAAATATTTTCTCTCTATTAAATTCCTCCTCCCCCTGCCACCACTTAACACCGTTTGGGGATCGTTCACAAGGAACAGTTGAGAAGAGAACACCGGTTTGGCTTCGTAGTTCTTTCATGTGAAGTTATTTTGATCCTTCCTACTTACCTACCATAACATTTTTTAAAACTCCCCCCCCCCGTCCCGGAAACAAACACTCGGGCAACGCCGGGTACACCCGCTAGTTTATAATATAGTAGATTCAATTGGAAAAGATTGTCTTTAACGTGGCCATATTGGTTTAAACTTGGCTATTTCGATGCAAGCGAAACCATTTATTTATATGTAAATGAGTACATTTTAACTACCTCATAGGATTGAGTTCTGTAATAAGATTAAAATAAAAACGTTTTTCACTTAGTGCGAACGTTGTTCTATCTGCCAGATGGAGTTCGTTAGGTAATTGGCTGCTCGAATTATTTTTTAAGCATAAGCTTAAATGTTACTTACGCCTGAAAGTATCCTGTACCTCTGCAAGGTCACCATTCGCCCATGTATTAAGTATTGTTGTCTTATTTGGGCTGATGCATCCGCTACTAGTCTCTCACTCCTAGAAAGGGTTCAAAAAAGAGTCGCCAACCTACTAGGTCCCGAATTGTCAGCTAAGCTGCAACCTCTGTCCTATCGAATAAATGTTGCATCCGCCTGTTTTACAAGTATTTTAATGGGAAATGCTCTGACGAACTGTACACCCTCGACATAAATACCCCCGACAAACTCGACAATTAGCAAAATCCCACCCCTACACAGTAGAGATCCGCAGATGCCATAAAGCCTTCTACTCTAATAGTTTCTCTCCCAGAACTGCTAGACTTTGGAATTCTCTTCCATGTTTCTGCTTCCCCGACTCTATTGACATGCAGAAGTTCAAGTGTAACGTAAACTGACATCTTGCTGCTCAACTCCCTAAATAGCATCCCTGCAATTTATGTCCCAGATAGTAGCCCCTATATGAAAGTGGCACTTGGCTTGTTTGGGGTGAAAGTGCAATATTTTTTAAAGCTATTTAATCTCTCTCTCTCTCTCTCTCTCTCTCTCTCTCTCTCTCTCTCTCTCTCTCTCACACACACACACACACACACACACACTCTATCTATCTATCTCTCTCTCTCTCTCTGAATTCATTAGTATTTATATCGTTTTATTATTTATTATTGATAAATAATTATATATTTTAAAATAAAACACATATATTATACGTTTGAAGCCAAATTACAAGGCGAAGATTTTGTAAAATAAACAAACATTTATTTTTTTCAGATTATTTATAATTTCGGCGTAATACGCCTTCTTCAGAATTTTTCCCCGTCCCATGTTGTTATTAATACAAAATATTTAGTCGTACAACTTGTAGGGTCTTTTCAACGGTGATATATATATTTAATGTACAGGAGATGAAGTTTGTCGCGAAATGGTTATGGTCGTGTTCTCCGTGATATAAGCGTTGTTAAAAATGTTAAATAAAACACGTATATTATACATGTGAAGCGAGATTACAGCACGAAAATTTGGCTATATAAGTTGATATATCTATATTATATTTCTCCTAGTTTGTCTGTCGGTCGATCTGTCTGTCCGTTCTACATTTTCTCAGAAATAACAAGACCGATTTGACCGAAATTTTGTATGGAACTTTGTGATAGTATGGTGCAGCGAACTCAGTCTTATGATATTCGTTTAATGCACAGTTCGGGATAAATAAAGATTATTAGGGATTATACACTACAATACGACATTTACTCTAGAAAACTACTAAATAGATCTCGTCGAATATTGTATAAGACTTTCTTATAAGGTGCAGCGAATTAAGTATTATGGTATCTGTTCGATGCACAGTTAGGAAGTAAAAGGGATCGATACAGATTAGTATTTAATGTAAAAATTAGCAAATTAATTCTATTTAATCATTAATTTGCATCAAGTACTTATTCTATACCTTTTGCTTGTTTTTAACGGGCTGATAGGTACATCATACTAAGCTCTTGAAGCGCTTCCTTAATTTTGTATTCTGGCGAGTGGGGTATTTATGTTGCTTTTTGATTATGTTTTTTAACTTTTCTTGTTTTAATATTATTTTATCATTTTCCCACGGTACTTTTCGCTTTAACTTGGGCTCCAGAGGTATACACTTCTTTGCTGCTTCTTGGTGCGATCTAACGAAGTTTTCATAGGTGGTATTAGCAGTTGGTTCCTGCTCTTGTGCTTGTAAAGCATCAAGTCTGTTTCGCAGTTCGAAGATGAATCTCTGTTTGATCTGATTGTCATGTGACAACGTTGACCAGTTGTAGGGCTGTCTAGATGAATTTTTAGTTTTGTTCGCTCGTAAGCTTAACTTCAACTTAGAGGTTACAATCCTATGATCAGTAGACACACCATAGAAACTGCTATAAGTTTCACAGTTATGACAGCTATTGATCCACCTCTTATTCATAAAAAGATAGTCCAGTTGTGCCTTGTCTCCATTTGGGGATTGATGGGTCCAGGGCTACCGGGTCTTTTCTGAAAGCGGGTATTCATGCATTGTAGGTTGTTTTCAAGGAGAAAAGTTAATAGATACTCTCCATTTCGGTTTGTTCCATCATGGAAAGAGAACTTATGCTTGTTGTCTTCCCGTCCTCTATGTGCATTCATATCACCCCCGATAACCAATACATTATGTTTGGGGATTGAGCGCGCTATTGCTGAGAGTTCATCGTAGAAATTCAGGATCTCTTACTTGTCACTGACGTTGGTAGGGCTGCAGCAACAAATAACAGTAGTAGCAGGATTACCACTGAAGGTAGCAAAAATTATCCTTTGTGTTATCTTCTCAGCACTTTTCAATGATTTCAATGCTCGAGGGCTAAGCAGAAGTCTTACTCCCCCAACAGTACTATTTGTCGAATTTTTCCATGCTGAAACTGATACTAGTGTCCAGCTGTTACCAATTTCATGGTACTTTATGTCCATGTCGTTGTGGAAGAGACGATGCTCTTGAATACACACAATATCGATATTGTGTTCTTTGGATGAAGCAACAAGTTCTGATATTTGAGATGTGGGTTGAAGTGTCCGTACATTAAAGGTGGATATTTTGATAGTATGTCTACATTTTACTAGCTAAGGTGTTGGTGCTGTAGTAAACTTGTCGATAGCTGTGGTCATTGCCGGCACACCAAGTAGCGACCCTTAGTTACCCATGTGGCGGTCGATGCGGTATGGAATTCTGGTTTGAATTGAATCTTTCGATAGCTCGGATAATATCACCCGTGTGAGCTACGTCTACAGGCGAATCGCAGTAATTTCTCAATTAGACCTGATCGTTGATCTCTTAATGATTCTTCCGCTTAGCGTCTTTTGTACCCTGCCATTGACTGATTCTTTAGTTCTTCCACCAAGGCGCAATAACTGTCATGCGGCTCCCCATGACGTTACCAGGGCCCATTTACCAGTTCAGGTTCTACCTCAGTCTTCCGTTATGAGTGGTCCTACATGATTACCGTAGACTGTATTCTCATTCTGCCACGATTTAGGTCTGATGTGAGTGTTTCTTTCATCAGACGGTATAGCAATCCTATACTGTTGTAACTTCCGCACGAGCTATGATGTAAGGTTGACATTTGCGGAGATTCAAATACTTATTATCACCAGGATCGGTATGCTCTTCACAGCATTTTTTGAAGTAATGAAAAATAAATAAATAAATAAATAAATAAATAAAAAATTTTCTGAGGAGCAAGCATGAATTGGTGAGTGATGTATTGCTATGGACTCCACGACACGGATGCGAAAACAGAGGACGACCTAGATTCACGTGCATCTATAAATTTATGCGTAAACTTTAAGTATTTACTTTAAAAGTGCTCAATACGTGGGTAGAGCTAGTTAGTAAGTTATAAAATATATATGGCGATTAAACTACACTGAATATTCCGCGTTTCATCCACTCAAGGACTCTTCAGGATAAGCCTGAAGAGTCCTAGCGTGGATGAAACGCGGAATATTCAGTGTAGTTTAATCGCCATATATATTTTATAACTTACTAACTAGCTCTACCCACGTATTGAGCACTTTTAAAGTAAATACTTAAAGTTTACGCATAACTTTATACTTTCGTATATTAATTTTATGTGAGTAAATGAAATAGTTATATATATATATATATATATATATATATATATATATATATATATATATATAGACATATATATATATATATTATTTGATAATAATATATAATTACATATATAACTGTATTATTTGTTATTGCTATATATTTATATGTATGTATGTGTGTATGTATGTAATTTTCTTATTTATTATTAATATATAATTATATATATATATTATATTTTCATTGAAAGAGATAGAAAGAGAAATATAGTAAATAAATACCTTTGCATTCCAAAAAATAATTACTTTTTTAATTTAAAGTATGTTCAAAGATTTTTTTTTCTAAACTTTTGAACGATATTACCTCTGTGAGGAAGTTGGTTGAAAGTTTTTTCATCAGACAACTGAAAAGATATTAAAATTGACGAATGAGTCGACGATTGAACGACGCGTTGATGAACGCATCATGTCATGTGGGTGGATATCGGGGTGGCCGATGAGGACGTTGAGGTGGTTTTGATGAAGAGAAATATGACTCAAAAAATTAGAATCGTTGTTGGAGGCGTTGGGTCGGGTTACAGATTGGAAAACATGAGGTTGTTGGTTACGTCAGTTGGGAATGGGTCAGGGTATGATTGGGGTCGGTGGGTTAGACTGTTATGCGGAAACTTCAAAAAGTAGGAAAGAAAAAAAAGGAGGGAAACCGTGGAGGCGAAAAAGAAGAACAAAAGGGAATGGAGATAGAAAAATAGACGATATTTAAAAGAGAGGGGGGGGACAAGAAGAAGAAAAGAAGAGAACTTGAGCATTACAAATATATGTGTGTTTAAAATTTCAAGTTTAGCAACAGTGCGAGTTTTCTCCCTTGAATAAATTGAACACTGCCTGTTACACACACACACACACACACACACACACACACACACACACATATATATATATATATATATATATATATATATATATATATATAAGAAAATTGAATATAAACAAATACTCACCACCTCTTTCGATAACCTTTTCAAATTTACATGTGTTATCGCAACGGCCGTTTACCATTGATTTCACGCTGGTAGCGACCATTGGTCCTCACTGGAATTTGGGCTGCAATAAAACTCCCCAATATCCCAGTCCTCTTCGTATTCATCCAGATCTGCTTAGTGCTTTATCTTTTTGGTCTTCCCGTTCTCCTTGACCCTCCTCGGCTAATTGGCATAGTGCCAGTTGATGCCGGTGGGGAGAGAGGAGAAGGTTGTCATACAATTATACTTTCAGTTTTCTTGATTCCATGTGGTATTTTTTGTGTGTGTGTGTGTGTGTGTGTGTGTGTGTGTGTGTGTGTGTGTGTGTGTGTGTGTGTGTGTGTGTGAGAGAGAGAGAGAGAGAGAGAGAGAGAGAGAGAGATATTTCTATTGCAGTTTCTAGTTTCTATATGTCCGGCTTGTGCCTGTATCTCATATGTATTAGTCTCTGCATTCAAGGTTTTTTCAGAATATTTCTGCCGTTTTCATTATTATTATCCGTTGTTATTTTCTCAGTCATCCTTCTGAATCCAATCTTTCCCATTCTTTCTTTAAAGTTTTTCGGAATTGTTCTTAGTGTTCCTGCAATTGGTGTTATCTTTACTTTCTTCATCTTCCATATCCCTTTGAACTCTCTGGCCAGGTCCGTGTATTTGCTCTGTTGTTCTGTCTTCTTGATTACTCCGTGATCGGCTGGAAAGGCGTTATCTGCGATCTGGCAGGACTTTTCCTGCTTATTAGGTATTATGACATCCGATCATTTTGTTTGGATGAGTAAATCTATTATTATTATTAGTAGTATTACTATTATTACTATTATTATTATTATTATTATTATTATTATTATTATTATTATTGTTGTTGTTATTATTATTATTATTATTATTATTATTATTATTATTTGTAAACTTTACCATTGAAGGGTCGTGCGTATGAAAACTCGCACCCACCAAACAAAACTTTTAAAATAAGTTAAAGACAAAAAGATTAATAGAAAAAAAAATTACTCTACATCAAATATCGAGTTATATTAAATAATACATTTATAAAATATCAGTGCGGAAGTGTGCGCGGCAATAATATGTATGTGTTTGATAAAATCCTAAATCATTGAACATATCATTATGAATTAAAGAATATCTATTTTAAGCAACACACACACACACACACACACATATATATATATATATATATATATATATATATATATATATATATATACTAGCATGGAGTTTGGTAGAGTTCTCAAAGGTCAAATCGTTGAACTTTGACCCCTTAACAGCCAAATTTCTGGCCGAAAACAGATCACATAGATTTTACCAAATCTCAGTACCATGTATATCAAATTTCGTGTCTGTAAAGTAAAAATTGCCAGAGTTATTGCGTAGGGAAATGTACACAGACAGACACGTTCACTTTTATAGATATACTAGCATGGGTTCCCGGCGGTGTCCGGATGTTTGGAGGTGTATGCTGAGAAAAAAAAATGGTCAATTTTTTTAAATTGACCCCTATTATGGCCCTTTAAAATTTATTGTTTTTGGCTCACATCGAGTTATTAAGTTAGATCCATGTCCAAGGAACCTATATCTAAAATTTTAAGTGTTTAGACCCCAAATTGTCGGAGGAGTTTTGTAGAGTTCTCAAAGGTCAAATCGTTGAACTTTGACCCCTTAACAGCCAAATTTCTGGCCGAAAACAGATCACATAGATTTTCCCAAATCTCAGTACCCTGTATATCAAATTTCGAGTTTGTAGACTTAAATTTGACGGAGTTATTGTGAAGGAAAATGTACACAGACAGAGAGACACGTTCACTTTTATAGATACATAGATAGATATACGAAAATGGGTAGATATTAAAAAAATCCGTAACAAACGGAAAACAGAAAAAAAAACCTTTGAAGGAAGAAATATAGGTAAATTTTTTATCACATAGTTTTCCTTAAAAGGAAAATGGATTCCATATTGTTCATTAAAAAAGTGTTTTTCTCAACGTCTGAAGAGAGTTGTGAATATTTGCAAACGCTATAAGGTTTAAAATTGTCCGAATGGTCGCGAAGCAATTGTAACGAACAATGACTACTTGTTGTTATCAATCCAATCTTCGTTGTCTTGAGTTTGTGAAAACAATATATCTATATACACATAGTAAGTTATGAAAATATATATGGCAATTTAAGCTACATTAAATACTCTGCGTTTTGTGACAATTCGTCAGGCTTATATTCACGAGGATGAAACGTGGATATTCTGTGTAGCTTAATTGCCATATATATTTTCATAACTTACTACTTAGCTCTACCTATGTATTGGCCATTGTTGAAGTAAATACTGAAAATTTACGCATAAAATTAAATCTTCTTATATTGATTTATGCAATTAAATGAAAGCCATATATATATATATATATATATATATATATATGTGTGTGTATATATATATATATATATATATATATGTATATATATATATATAGTCATCCACATACAGTACTGTTTCACAGATGATCAGTGCGGCTAGACGAGCAACTGTAGTTAAGCCAATACTACTATTTCTCCATTACATGTCTCTTTCTCTCTACTCTTCCCTTTCCCCTTCTTTCCTTCCTCCTTTCCTCAAACATGTGACCAGAGGTTGTAACCAATCAGGACGGAGAACAGTTCTGGTGGGAAAGACAAAAAGAGAGACACAAAAAAAGTGTTAGAAGCAAAAAGACGGAGACGCGAGTGGTTCCAGATGGACCTAATGACAGTCGGAGCTTCTAACCGCTGCACTATACGGCTGCTGCTATGCGGACAGTGAATAAACAATGTTTTGACATTGTCCAAATACCTAAGCTCAATTTAAAATGTATTTAGTGGTCTTGAAATATAAAAAATAATTCGAGCTTAGAGTTAGTGATTTAGAAATATTTATGCTGGAAAAACAATTATTGGTTTTAATAATCATATAAAGCTAATATTTATAGTATGTGTTTAGGTTACTTAATAATTATGTTCTTTAACTGTTTGGGTTAATTTGTACTTAGATGTAATCATACTTCTCCAGTATTGGAGTTACGGCACGGACAGTAAGTAACACGCTCATATATAAGCTTAATTTTGTTGGATATTTATATTATGGGTAAGCACAATTATCTCGGTTTGAAGGAGAATTGGTTAAGGATGTGACGTACGTGCATATGGCAAGTATCAGTCTTAATGTGGATGGGTTGAGGGAAATATTATAACATTTAGAGTATGTGGAGAAATGGTTTGAAAGTAATGGAATGTACTGGGTGTGATTATCGGGAATGATTTTCGTGAGCGGTATTGACAAAGAAGACAAGGTGAATTAAGTGATTTGCTTAAATGAGAAACTTTTTATCACGAAATTTAAAGATAGGGATAAACTCTTAAATAAAAAACAGGAAACATCAATAAACTGCAATAATACAACCAGTCACCTAAATCTCTACAAAATCATAATCAATAATATAAATCACACCTGTCTGTTTAAATGGATGTATGCATGTATGTATGTTTGCCTAAAACTTTCGACAGAGACGAGAGATTTTCACGAAATCGGTATCATTTTGGAGCTCGAAAATATGGAAAAATTGGCCAAAAACATTAATTCCTTCATCCTCAACTGGACAGTTTCTTACAGGGAATACAGTTTCTTTGTTTTCACTTCTTTTTCCTCTGGAGCGTTGCGGGTTCGAGCCTGTTTACTACTCCTATTTTTATATATTTATTTTTATTTATTTATTTATTTAATTTTTTGCGCTCGCAATTTTCCTTTTTCCCCACTTTTTCCGCCCTCGTGTCACGGGTTCGAACCTGCCTACTACAACTTTTTTTTTTTGCTCAATACACACCTCCAAACACCCGGGCAAAGCCGAGCACCCAGGCTAGTATGAACTAAATCCAAAACTGCACCATCTTTGTCAATGCTGGTCACGAAAATCATTTCAGTTTTAGATTTAGTACATATTATGATTTTCTGGAGATTACATTATAGTGTGAATAATAAGAAACCTTTGCTGTATTATCGATAGTATTCGTTCATTCCGTGAATGTAGTCATAACGAACGGTTAAGAAGGTGAATAAATTGAGTAATCGTTCATTTTATATATGGAAGATCAAACATTCTTTATATATCATTAATTAAAATATTTTTAAGAATAATATTTTTTGTAAAAACAGAATCACATGTTAGGAAAAAAAATTGTAGTCAACGGCGTCTACCTGAGTGGAGAAATTAGAGGCATCATGTTTGTTTAATCTTTGGCAATTATATTCGAATATTCTACGAATAGGATTATATTCAGCCAATCAAAAGTCGTAAATATATTCTAAACCAGAAGAAGCTGTCCGTATTCACTTGTGGAATTTATATTGGGTGAAATATAATATACTAGAATGAGAAAATGAAATTGACCGTATGAACTGAAAAATGTATCTAACTAAAGAAATGTCCCAGTAGTTTAAGGGAGAATGGTAGTAGTTTTTTCTTTTGTTTTTTTTTTGGGGGGGGTGAGTGAGTAAAAGTTACGCCGATTCCTCTAGGTATGACACTTTGTGAGAGTCAGAAACGGTAAAATTAATAGAAAATTGTGAAACCAAATACAATTGACTGATAATTCTTGAAAACATGCAACAATTACTGACAAAGTGTCCGATTATATTAGAAGTATATGAAACTCATGCGTTTCTTTTACTTTCCTTCTTTCCAGAAAGTTAGACACAAGGTCAACGGTGATGTTGATGTAAGTGTTTGCGTGGAACGAAGATGATTCGAATTTCATACGTCAAGTTTCCAGCCTGCGTTGTAAACCACTTAACCACTGTAATCCCCCCTTTCATTTTCTGTGTTTATAGTCCAAAGGTGACTGAATTTGGGGGGGGACAACTTTATTTTATTATTTTAGTGTATGCGTGTATATATATATATATATATATATATATATATATATATATATATATATATATACATTTAAAGGATAAAATTTTGTGAATTTAAATAAAATGAACATAGTTTGTGAAACGATCGTACAATCTAGTGGATTTTGTTTGTTTTTTTCCTTTTGAAAATGATTTTTAATTCGAAATTATGAATCGTTTTACTCAATATTAAAATAGCTCTAGGATATCTATACCTATTGAGCTAATTATATATCTACAGTGAAATGAGCACTGTCTTCTTTTAATAGTATTAATACATTTACTAATCCATTAAAATAAACTCTGCTCTTTAGACTCCAGGTTTAATTCCTTCTAAAAGAGAAAAAACAATATATACATATATATATATATATATGTATATATATATATATTTGTTTTGACATACGCAGTAATATGTTGCTACTCAATCATATATATATATATATATATATATTGAGAATGATTGTTCATGTTTTAAAAATAAAGTTGTTTTTATTTATTTTTTTTTTTTTTCAATATTTCAAACGGGCCTGAACGACCAATCCAATATACTAGCTGTATATACTCGGCGTTGCCAGGTCAAAATGTATCTACTATGATGTTGTATATTATATCATAGCATATGATGTCATATATGACAGGTCAAAATGTATATACTATATATGACAGCTTGTGGTGCCATAGCATATTATATATATATATATATATATATATATATATATATATATATATATATATATATATATATATATATATACATATATATATATACATGCTATGACGCCATTGTGAACAAACAAACAGAAAGTATTACTGCTTTATATATATATATACATATATATATGCATATATATATATATATATATATATATATATATATATACGAGCAAACAGTTAATAAAACATGTTAAAAACACATTGAAATGAGTTAAAAACATATTTAATCTGAAAAGGAAACACTAGATAAGTGGATAGTCCTTAATCCGCGGAGTTTCGAAGAAATACTTTTCTTCTCATCAGAGGGTAGGAATTAGCAAAATGCGGGATCGGATTTTGCATGCAAAAGTATTTGATGAAACAACAAGTAAGTCAAAGATTTTACTTGATAACAAAAAAAGTGATGCAGACGGAATATGGTGAAGAAAAGGTGATTACACGTGAATAGATAGTCTGGTGGAAGATAAATAATCCAGTGACAGTAAAATCCAAATATATAACTTCAAGAAACTTAATTGAATTTCCATTTGCACAAGTAAAATCCAAGGAAATCCCGTAATTGGAAGATGGCCCAAAATAATCCAAAGGCAGAAATCCATGGAATAATTCACAAAAATGTGTACAAGGGAAAAAAGGAAAAAAATCCAATAATATTAATAAAAGAAAAATAAGATGCTTTTCACTCTACTGCCGAGGCATACATATATATATATATATATACATATATATATATGCATATATACACATATATATACATATATATGCATAGATATATACATATATTCATATATATGCATATATATACATATATATATACATAAATATACATATATATATATATATACATACGAGGGGCGTGCAATAAGTAATGCCTCTGATCCACTTCCTATAGGAGTAGAGCAACGAATGTTGGCACGGTTATTAGTCTTTCTCTACATAGGAACCGACCAGAGTTATGCAGTTCTCCCATCGTTTGATGCATCTCTGGGGACCGTTTTTATAGAACACCCCAGGTTGGTCATCCAACCACAGCGTGACTTCAGAAATCAAGGCTGCATCATCTGGAAAATGCTTTCCTTTCAAAAATAACTTCATGGCTGGGAAGAGGTGAAAGTCAGAGGGTGCAAGGTCAGGAGAGTAGGGAGGATGGTGTAGGATTTCATAACCACACGCCTGTGCTTCTGATCTGGCGACATGCGAGTTGTGGACCGGAGCGTTATCCTGCAGGAGGAAGGTACCTTTGCTGATCTTGATTTTGATAAATTCTCTTAATTTCCTCAAAAGTGAAGCATAATAGGCTCCTGTAATCGTGGTACTCTTTGGCAGGAAATCAGTCATCACTACTCCGTCCTGGTCCCAGAAGACTGTGAGCATGGCCTTGCCAGCGGAAGGCTGCACCCTTGCCTTCTTTGGAGGTGGTGAGTCCAAGTGCTCTCACTGCATTGACACTGGGCTTTGGTCTCTGGATCGTAGTGATGGACCCAGGTTTCAACCTGTGTAATCAGTCTTTTGAAAAACTTTGACTCATCTTCTTGGCATATCTCCAAATTCATCCTCGAGCACTTGACGCGTTCTCGCTTCTGGAATGATGTGAGCAACCTGGGAATCCATCTGGCAGACACCTTATGCATATGCAAATGGTCATGAATGATAGTTTCCACAGACCCTGTACTAATCTTGATATCTTGGGCTATTTGGCGAATAGTAATGCGCCGATCTTCCAAAATGGCAGCCTCAACTTGACGGACAAATTCCTCATCAATGGCAGAAGGGGGGGCGACCAGGTCTGGGAGCTGTTTCCACAAACTTCCGGCCATGTTTGACCACGATGCCAGCGTTTTACAAGGTCATATGATGAGGCATTATCACCATAAATTTCTTTCATTTCATCAAAAATCTCCTGTGGTGTGCGTCCTTTCAAATACAAAACCTGGATCACTGCTCGACACCAGTTCAAACACCTGTAAAACGGAAACCACAATTAGTTCAGAGTTGTAATTTGTCACATAACCCGTAGAGATATAAATCATTGCACGTACAAAATTTCAGCTAGATTAGACAACTGGAAGTGGGTCAGGGGCATTACTTATTGCACGCCCCTCGTATATACATATATATTTATATATATTTATATATATACATATATTTATATTTATATATACATACATATATATATACATATATACATATATATATATATATATATATATATATATATATATATATATAAGCGTATATGTACTTCAGTTCACATGTACTTGTATGTACAACTAAACACTCACACACGTACACATAATCAATGTAAAACATACATGTATACCCATCTATTCTGTACATACATATTAATATATAAACAGTGATATGTACTTTGCAATTATACACACACGCACGCATACATTAAATGTCATCACGTGATCAAAAACGAGAATGTCGTCTTTGTCGCGTGTTTTTTGTTTGTTTGTTTGTTTGTTTGTTTTTTCATTTTGTTTCTTTGTATTTTAAAATTTTGTGGTCTCGTATTACGTCCATTTCAGAGGGACTCGGAACGGAACCCCTAGAATGGTAATGTTAAACTTAAACTATGTTGTTACACCAACCCTCAAAATAAGCGACAAGAACATAGAAAAAGAAAAAAAGGAAAGAAAATGTTTACAAACGAAAAAAAAAAAAAAACGGAGGAAAACTGCCAAAAAAGCAACAGCAACAAAATGGAAAAAATAAGAAAATAAAATGGCCGTCTCTTTGCGTTATTCGTCGGCAGAAACCCGAGGAAAGCAAGAAGAGAAAAAAAACACCCCATTTGCAATAATTGGGAGGTGGGCATTGTTTTGTTTTGCCTTTATTTATCTTCATATTTTTTAGAGAGGAAAAGAGGGATAGAGAAAGAGAGAGAAAAAAATGAGAGAGGAATAGAGAATTAGAAGGGTGGATTAAGCTACCCCGGGTACCACTTTTGTAACGGGCAGGGAGAAGAAACAAAGCGGAATTGTTAGTTTTCAAGCCTATGATTTATTTATATGATGAATGCTTTTTTGTTTGAGAAAGAATCGAAGAGACGGAGAAAGATAACAGTGTTCAAATTACAGAGTAATTCATTTGGAGGCATCATCTCTCAAGTCCCCTCTTCTCTTCTCTTCTCTTCTCTCTCTCTCTCTCTCTCTCTCTCTCTCTCTCTCTCTTTCTCTCCATCTTTCTACGACTATCTTTCTTTATAATATATTTATATCTATACATACATACACGCGCGCACACACACACACACGCGTATATGTATATTTAGGCAGCATTTTTTTTCTCTTAAGCACATTTCATTAAATAAAATAGACGTTTTTTGATCTATTACATAAAATAGACGTTTTTTGGTTTATTACTTCTATTTCCGATCCTTTCTAATTTTCGAATAACAGATTTCACTTCTGGCAGGAACTGATTGATGCAATCGCCATATTTATCATAAGTCCGAGTATTTTCCATTTCTATTACCCAGTGACAAAACAAAATAATGAACAAATAAAAAAATGAAATAATTAACAAATGAAAAAACTAATTAACCAATAAAAAATAAAATAAAATAAATAAAATAAAAATAAGATAATTAACTTATAAAATAAAATAAATTAAATAAAAAGAAGAAAAATAGTATAAAAATTGTTAAAAATCAGTTAGATTAATCTATCCCTTACGATGAATCCTGAAGGATTGGAAAGTACTCGGACTTAAGATAAATATGACGATTACATCAGCCAGTTCCTGTCAGAAATGAAGACTGTTATTCAGAAGTTGGAAAGGATTGGAAATAGTTAAAAGATGTCTATTATATTTTATAAGATTATATATGATATCAGGCCGCCCGGCGGTTCTCGGTCGTAAAATACGCATAAATATTATATTTTAATTCAGACGGAAACTGACATATGTATGTATGTATGTATGTATGTATGTATGTATGTATGTATGTATGTCAGATATATCAGGTCTGTCGGAGGATTTCATGCAGAACCACACCTGTGATTTATGCGGTAAAATGACTTTATCCAGGGCTGGTCTAGCTAGCCACAAGCGTTCACATGGAGATCAATCTTTCTTTGATGGGGAAAACATAGCAGGGCACAGGTGCTCTGTGGTCTGTAAATCGAGTGGAGGCCTGAAGCGTCATATGAGCGTCCACAGTAGAGCAGCACCAATTGGCATCGCTCAATCTCAGTTTAAGTGTGACTTTTGCAACAGACTGTGTAAGAGCAGGGCTAGTCTGAAGAGCAACCTTCGCTCTCACAGAAAATAGGAATTGATGCATCTTGATCACATCTCCACATGTATATATGTGTGTGTGTGCATAAGTGTATATATGTGTATATAATTAAAAAAAAAAGATATTTCAAAAATACATGAAAATGAATGAGTAATCAATAATAAAGCAAGGGAAAGATGGTCTTCTTCTGTCAAGAAGTGACAATCACCATGTATGTATGTATGTATGTATGTATATGTATATGTATGCATGTGTATGTATGTGTATGTATATGTATATATGTATATGTATGTGTATGTATATGTGTATATATGTGTATGTATGTGTGTATATATGTATGTCAGGTAATGTCATGTGCTACTGGTACCATGTAACCCAGTACTACCTGCCTCATGGTCGGGTCACCGACGACTAAACCGGTTCCCCCACCAGACTTGTTTGGTGAGGAGGGCGGCTAGTCTCCCTGGAGGATTAAAAACAAGACCTTCCAAAGGGCGAATGAACTCTTTTTCTGGGTCAACGGCCAACTAGCACCGTGTATATTTGTGTGTGTATATGTGTATTGGGGTGGAGAGGGCTCCCGTAAGCCGTGGTGAAGGCAACCTTTCTAGGAGAAGCAAATCTCTGATTTAAAAAACCATAAAGCGGAAGATCATTACCCGCATTAAGCTGGTCTGCAGATTAATTTGTTGCTGGCTATCTTGCCCTTGCTTGTTGCTGGATCTCAACATTTTCAACCGAGAGAGAGACTTAGCTGTCGTACAAAGCTAAGACTCTGTAACATCATATTTGTATAGATACTCCCTCAGGCATTTGGGCTCATGGATTTTAAATGTCTGAGGGAGTGGCACTCGTCTGACAAGACGTTTCAATCATCATATATGTATATGTATGTGTATGCATATGTCTATATGTATGTGTATGTATATGTATATATGTGTATATGTATGTCTGTATATGTATATATATGTATATATGTGTATATATGTATGTCTGTATATGCATATATATATGTATATATGTGTATATATGTATGTATATGTATATGTATATGTGTGTATATGCATATATATAAGTATATTTACATGTATAGATGTATATATGTGTATATGTATATATATGTATTTATATATGTATATATATGGAGATATGTATGTATATATGTATATGTGTCTATATATGTATATAGTTATATATAAATATGGTTGTATATATATTTGGATATATATGTACATGTATGTATGTATATATGTACATGTATATATGTATGTGTATGTATTTATATATATATGTATATATATGTGTGTATATGTATATGTATGTGTATGTATGTATGTATATGTGTATGTATGTGTATGTACATATGTATGTATATATATATTGTATGTCAGGTCATGTCATATGCTACTGGTACCATGTAACCCAGTACTACCTGCCTCATGATCGGGTCACCGGCGACTAAACTGGTTCCCCCACCAGACTTGTTTGGTGAGGAGAGGGCCTAGTCTCCCTTAAGGATTAAAAACAAGACCTTTCAATAGGCGAATGAACCCTTTTTCGAGGCCAACGGCCAACTAGCACCGTGTGTGTTTGTGTGTATGTATGTGTGTGTTGGGGTGGAGAGGACTCCCGTAAGCCGTGGTGAAGGCAACCTTTCTAGGAGAAGCAAATCTCTTATTTAAAAAAACATACAGCGGGAGACCAGTACCCGCATTAAGCTGATCTGCTGTTTAACTTGTTGCTGGCTATATTGCTCTTGCTTGTTGCTGGATCTCAACATTTTTAACCGAGAGAGAGACTTAACTGTCGTACGAAGCTAAGACTCTGTAACATCGTATGTGTATAGATACTCCCTCAGGCATTTGTCTATTAAAATGGAATTGTGGCGATGGAAGTCATTTTTGGACTCATTGAGTTTAAGTGCTTGAGGGGGTGGCACTCGTGTGACAAGACGTTGCAATCATCATGTATGTATGTATGTATGTATGTATGTATGTATGTATGTGTTAATAAGTGAATACTGTCGTGGCTACCGAGAGTAAGAAGAAGGCCGATGCATAAGACAGCGTAACGTCACTTCCTGGTTAAGTTGGTGGTATAGACAGCTTCCGGTATTCAACCACGTGGTCACGCTAATAGGCAAGGAAATATGGCTACCAATATGTGTTACCGATTGTCCATGTATGTTCTTAAGAGAAAGAACAATTCTCCATTTGAATAATAATTATTATAATTGCACATTGGGAGAATTTTAATCTAACAAACTATAGTAAGTGAATTCGTTTTTGAACCTTTAATTTCTATCGGAGAAAGTCGAATATTTCATTTTATTTTATTTATTTTTTTTACTGCAAAAACAAACAATGTTTATATATATATATTTTTTTTTACAGTCCGTTCTATTAATAATAAATAAAATTTTTCACCGAGTATTTTCAAATATAGTTAGCATTTTTCAGGGCAGTTTTTTTTTACGATCGGTGAATTTTCAATATTTTAGTACCGGGCGTAATTTATTTCTTTGAAATATATTTAAAGCTTCAAGTTTTTGTTTTTTTATAACATTTTAACTGTAAATAATTTACATGACGGGTTTGTTTACTATACACATAGATTCGAAAAAGTTGTCAAAAAAAAAAACAAATACATAACAAATAAAATACATCGATAAACACTGTATGATTTTCGAAGTGAGTAAAACCACTGAAAATCTTTCTAGATAGGTAGAAGAGTAACTTATCTGCCTTTGATAACATTTATTTGTTATATATTTGTTTTTGATATTTTTTTCGAATCTATGTGTACAGTAATACAAACCCAAAATGTAATTTAACTTGAAAATAATATTTAAAATACTCGTGCGTACACTGCACAATCACTCTTATAATAATAATAATAATAATAATAATAATAATAATAATAATAATAATAATAATAATAATAATAATAATTAAAAACTGGTGTAGATGACATTGACTGGCGCCACTCCAACTAGTTGCGAATGGTTAGGGAGGATGGAAAGACCGAGGTGGGAGAGTACTAACCAAATCTTCATTGGAAGTGTGCAGTTCAAATCTGGTACCTTGGGGAGACATTTTGTCACCCAAACCCCAGGAAACACCAATGGCCGATGCCAACGAGAAATCAGTGACAACGGCTGTTGCGATAACATGCAATCATCTGCACAAGTGGTCAAGAGGTGGAGAACACTGGAAATCTGTGGAGACTTGTTTTCACTTAGTCTCCAGGGAACACCACAGGTTACTGCCAGTGAGCGATCACTGGTGATAGCCTGTGAGACAACTAATACGCTACACATTTTGATGAAAAACATGGGGAAAAATGGACATAGAAGAACAGAAAACCAAAACTTTAAATATAATTTCTGTATTTAAAGTAATAGTTATTTAAATATTTCAACATATAATCTTGTGGGCAAAATCCAGCTTCCCAATCAGGGGCACTCTGGATAGGAGAAAAAATAAACATTGTCTCAGTCATGAAAGATTTCTCCTCCACCGACCGAGGACAGAAAAAGTAAAGTGTAGCATCAAAACAGATACTACGCTGTGATCTTGTTCCGAAAGCCAAAAAATATTTGTGTTTAATGTTTTTTTAATTGTTTGTTCCCTAAATTCATAATTCAGTTTTATCAGTATTAAATTGTATATTGCTTTAAAATTACTTAATTTTGCATAGATATTATTTATATTTTATATTGAATAAAGTTTAGTTTCAGTATTAATCGAACTGTTTCTTTTTCTTTTTAAAAATGTTTTATTGCTTTTTCAAATGGCCCTCATATAGTACTGACAGCCTGACAAATCTTTACCTACATTGCTTGCAGACATTTTTCAGTTAACATGCCATTATTGGACAAAGTATTGGTAATCATTTTTAGTTCTTCATCTAGTTTAGATTGTGACCAAATCATAAGGACACGATGTGTTAAGGCCCAAATTAAATAATACTTTTGTTTGTTAGGGAAGAATTAATCCAAACAGCAGTAAATTGATGTAAGATAACTTGATGAAGTTTTCGTTATCAATACAACAAGGAAGACTTAAGTAGAATTACTTTCTCCCTCATAGGTGTATTTTATTACGGGATGAATTTTGTTGATTGAAGTGAAGAATCTGTTTGATTATTGAATAGGTAAAATGTGTCGCCTGCATATCGAAAGTAGACTAGTGGTTTTATGAGCCCGGATAAAAGTTTTTCATAGAAACTCACAAATATATTCGCCTTTACTGGTCCAAGGACTAAGCCCATCCCACTCCTACACAGAAAGCCTTCTATTCTAATAGTTTCTTCCCTAGAACTGCTCGACTTTGGAATTACCATTCGTTTTTTTTAGATTCCTGACTGTACTGTTCAAGTGTAATGTAAACAGATATCTTGCTGCTCAACTCCCTGCATAGTACCCCTGCAAATTATGTGCCAGATAGTAGCTCCCTACATCAAAGTGGCACTGTGACTTGTTTGGGATGAAAATGCAATAAAAAAAAGTTTTTAAAAAACTCTCATGATTATTGGAGATTAATTCGAGATTTTCGGTTGTGATATAGAAATTTAAGCGAATCGGACGTGCGGAAAATCTACGCTTCTGCGTATTTAAGAAAGAGACGTTCGAATAGTTTTCGTCAAACCCCAAAGGCCAATTAATTTGAGTTATGTATCCTTCTCCCACAGCGAGAAATGTGACACTAGGGTCGGAAAGTGGGATTAAGGGGCCAGCGCCCCCGAAGAGGAACACTGTTCTGCAAAAAGTAAATGCCTGGGCAGCACCATCGACATTCTCCGGTAATAGCGCCTTGGGTGATTAGTAATGGACTAACCCTTTCTCAAATAAAGAAGGCAAAGCCTGGGAGGGTGGACCCCCTAAAACTGCACAGGACCAGCATCATACAGAGTGGGAAAAGGCCATTTCAGAAATGGACTAGATTCTCTTGATTTTAATGCCGAGGGACAAAATCCCGAAGACTTACGCAAAGCTCAACGAACA
The DNA here is from genome assembly GCF_053919585.1 of Euprymna scolopes. Classification (NCBI taxonomy): domain Eukaryota; kingdom Metazoa; phylum Mollusca; class Cephalopoda; order Sepiida; family Sepiolidae; genus Euprymna; species Euprymna scolopes. The sequence goes on along the minus strand of NC_136492.1, from coordinate 111,021,256 downwards.
TTTGACACGGTCAGCTCAAAAATCTTTCAATGCGCACATCGTCTCGTTGCCGCAAAGCGACAGATTTGAACTGACCTGTTCATGGTTAACATCGCACATAAGTGCCAACGTCCTTTGTCTACTACCAAGCCGCTTGCTCTGTTTTAAAGAGTTCTTACTTGTTTATTGCTATGATTTACTAGTTTCTTGCCAATGTCAATACTTGTTAATATTATTTGTTATTTGTCATTAATAAAATAGAAGTTATTTTTATATCGATGGACTTTGTCCTTTTTGTGATAATTACCTTTTTCTCTGCGATAATTTGCAACCCACGTGTAAATAATAATCCAAACATTTGACGAAAATCCTTGGCTTTATTTTGAATTCTACTTTTAGATATTTATGTTCATCCTTGTAATTTATATATATATTTGTGGATATTTGTGGATCAGTATATATATATATATATATATATATATATATATATATATATATATATACTGATCCACAAATATATACAATTGGGTAGAAAAAGTATTTGGTGGTACATTGTTGTTTTCGTATTTCTCACGAAATTTACAGTTATTTTGAATGAAATTTACACTCAATCAAAAAATAAAAGGGAAATGAAGATATACTTAGTTGACAAATATTTATTAACGAAAAACCCAGACTACTAATATAACTATAGAAAAGTATTTAGCACATTTACTAATATTTAGTTGTACTTGCTGGTGGTTTCAGCCATTCTTCTTCGCAAACTTTCTTCAGTTCCTTGATATTCTTGGCATCTTTTGCAAGCACCCTTAATTTCAAAGTTTTCCACACAATTTCGATGTTCTTTAGGTCGGGTGACTGGCTAAGCCACTGTAGAACATTAATATAATTATCCTTAAACCATCTAATAGTTATTTTCGCCTTGTGCTTGGATCACTGTCTTGCTGGAAGATAAAGTCACGGCCCAATCCTAAATCTGCGGCACTCTTGAACACATGTGTTGACAAAATCTTTGTGTATTTTGCTGCATTCATTTTTCCTTCTATAATTTCCATTCTTCCAACTCCATTTGCAGTAAAGCAACCCCAAATCATCACACTTCCAACTCCAAATTTTATAGTGGGAATAGTATTAGATTGTTTAAATTCTGTGTCCTTTTTCCTCCATACATGAGTGCGCATGTTTCTTCTGAAAAACTCATTTTTTTTTTGTCTCTTCTAACCAAATAACTTTGTTCCAGAAGTCCTAACCAGATGCAAAAGCTCAATATTCGAGATATATAAGGAATTCAATATAAACGTTGTAAATTAGAAATTACAACAAGTTATTATTTGACAAGGAACACAAATTTTTTTTTAATTTTCCATATTCCATGGTGTTTCAAAAAATGACTTATCTTCAGAGGAAATTAGACAAATGATATTAATATGCAGGTTATATACATTTTGTTATTCAGCACAAAAACTGAAGACAATGAACTATGCAAGAAGTCATATTAATATGACAGTTGATGATAATGCAGAAATGCATGGGTTACAAGGGTCTCCCAAGTGAACTTCAGGCTTGATGAAGACAAATAGAAAAATGTGGTACAATCCAAGGAAAAAGCTGACTGGTCAAATGAAGAGATGTGCATGAAACAATCCAGTAGAAATATTGATGATCCATTTTTAAATTTCTGTATTCCTTGTCCAATAATAAATTGTTGGGATTTCTAATTTACAGAGTTTATACTGAATTTTTATATATATATATATATGTGTGTGTGTGTGTGTGTGTGTGTGTGTGTGTGTGTGTGTGTGTGTGTGTGTGTGTGTGTGTGTGTGTGTGCAGCACAATCACGTTGACACGCCGGTTCTCGCCAGATCACCGAAGTTAAGGAACATTAAGCCTGGCCAGTACCAGATGGGAAGTCTAGGCGCTGTATGTACCGCGCCGATAGGTGTGTCAGAAATTTCGTGAAAATAGTGAATAATTCCACCCCATCTTTCCAAGCTTATAACTCCTCGAAAAATATAATTCAAGCCCTAATTTCTTTTTTCAATTAAAGGAGCAAGGACCAAGGTTTCATAAAAAAAAAGAACAACGTGATTTTTTTTTAAAGGTTTTAAACTTCGGACTTTACAGGTAAATTTCTAAAAAAACAGTACTTTTTTGTTTTAAATTTGAATATATTATTTATTGACCTTTTCTCTTCAATTTGTGATATATAAGACTTTGGTACATAAATTAATTATTTACTTTTTAATAGACATTTCAAAATCGGATGCGTGAATTATTCGACCCCCTGTCTTTCCAAGCTTATAACTCCTCGAAAAATGTAATTCAAGCCCTATTTTTTTTTCAATTAAAGGAGCAAGGACCAAGGTTCCATTAAAAAAAAAGAAAAAACAAATAACGTGGTTTAAAAAAAAAGGTTTTAAACTTCAAACTTTACAGGTAAAATTCTAAAAAGCACTACGTTTTTTTGTTTTAAATTTGAATATATTATTTATTGACCTTTTCTCTTCAATTTGTGAGTAAATTAATTATTTACTTTTCGGTGAGTAAATTAATTATTTACTTTTTAATAGACACTTGAAAATGAGGGAGGCGTGAATTTTAAAAAAAACGTTTGTTTAAAATATCATATTCGGTTTATTGGAAAGAACATAAAATTTCACATTGACCCTGAAAATATCGTAAAAATAGAATCAATAGAAAAATTTTGATTGATTTTTAAAGTTTAAAAATTGAAAAATATTGAGTTCGTAAAATTCATTACTGTTTTTTAAAAAAATACATTTCTATTACTTTTAAAACAACTGTAATAGTTTATTTTGGAAGTATAATCCATAAATAAAATAAACAACCCACTTTTAACAGAGAGATTACAAGATTTTTATATTTTATTCGCAGTTTCGTGTTAGGGGTGTCAAAAATTCCTACAAAAATTCTGATACACCTACCGCACCGAGTCGTAGAAATTTCCAGGTTATTATCTGGGGGCACAGTAACTCACTAAAAGAAATGCACCCCCAGTCTTCGTGAAGACATGTATCTAGGAAAAGGAAACTTATGTAAAAACCTGCAGCTTACTGTATACCACTCTGTCCTGTGGCAGTCGTCTGCACCGACAAAGATTAGCAATAATACCAAAAGGTTCAGCATAAAGCCTTCACCACTATAAACAAATTATGTGTGGATTTCCTAGAAACTTTGTTATTATGGCGGAAGCTCATACGTCGAAATCAACGGGACGGTCCATCATGTATATGTGTGTATATATATTACATGGGAACCGATGAATGCTTTATTTTTATTTATTTGTGGGGTTGCCAATTGTAACTGTACGTACGGTTTATCATGACGTCTCATATGATTTATTTAGTTAATTGTTTATCTTTTAATACGTTGTATGCAAATGAGCACTAACATATTCCTGTTTATTATTATTGAGGTGTGTTTTGTTTTATATTTTTACTAACTTTTCCACTTTAATCTTTTTTAGTTTACTTCAACCAACGAAATGAATTTGTAAAAAAAAAAAAAGATAATTTCGGTAGTTAGTCTGTTTTTCCGGTCACTGAACAAAAAGAGACGTTTTGTTTCATTATTTTTTTATATATAAAATATGACACCAACAACTTGAATAATCATCGTTCTTCTTTTTATGCTGTGTCTATCAAATATTCTTTATCCAAAGAAAAATGTAATCATCTCGGTAAAATAATGTCGATGGTGGTGTGGGAGGGTGAAAAATGATTATCAACACACACAAAAAAAAGTATACAGAAAAAAAAAGGAAAGAAAAGGGAGCAAAGTGTGTTTTTTTCTTCTTCTTCTTCTTCTTCTTCTTCTTCTTCATTTTTTTTTTTTTTTTTTCGGTTTGCGGTAAGCCTTTCCGAACCACCCGGATGTTCAATCTTCCTGTTTCAGCTCAACTCCCGAAAACGAAATCTTTTATTTTATAAAAACAAAAACAACTTTTATTTTTATCATTTCTTCTTTCTCTTTATTTTATTGTCGACTTTCGTTTTTATTACTCATATCTTTCATTTTATACCTTTTTATTTTCATTTATTTTGTTAGTTTGCAATTTTTTTTTTTTTTTTTTTTTTTTTTTTCACCTAAAACGCGTGACTTTGTGGGGGTTGCGGTTCACCGTCACAGGATAAGGTGTCACGCGCGTCATTCGGTTCGAGTGTCGCGTTTTACGCGGTGTGAATCGGGGGATAAGCTTTCTTGAAAAAAAAAAAATTAATGACAACAACAACAACATCAACAACAACAACGTTTCAGGTAATAAGAATTTTTTTCTTGTATCTCTCCCACTCCGCGAAAGGAACTCGCAAAAAGAAACGCGTGATCGGAAAAAGGAAATTAGGGAAAAGGGAAACACCCGAAAACATACGAATCCTCAAATTCAAGATCGGTTTATATGTACGATCTTTGCTTTTTAGATATCTCGTGACAACCGGAAGTTAACCTCGAAGAAGATCTCTCTCTCTCTCTCTCTCTCTCTCTCTCTCTCTCTCTCTCTCTCTCTCTCTCTCTCTCTCTCACACACACACACACACACTTTCTTTCTCTTTCTCTCTCTCACCCATACACACACACACTTTCTTTCTCTCTCTCTCTCTCTCTCTCTCTCTCTCTCTCTCTCTCTATCTATCTATCTATCTACTTCTATCCTTTCAGTTTTTGTGATATGTTTAAATTAAGTAACTCTATTTAAATATTTTGAAAGTTGTTTTTTTTTCTATGTTAAACCTCAATTTTAATACTTTTTGTTTTCTCGCTCTCCTATAGTTTATATTATAATTGTTTTCTATTGTGACAAATTCATAATCATTCCCCTTTCTTTTAGTCTCTCTCTCTCTCTCTCTCTCTCTCTCTCTCTCTCTCTCTCTCTCTCTCTCTCTCTCTCTCTCTCTCTCATATACATATATATATGCATACATATATATACATATATATACATACATATATATATACATATATACATATATATACATATATATATACATACATATATATACATGCATATATATACATACATACATATATATACATACATACATATACATGCATACATACATATATATACACACATATATATATATATATATATATATATATATATATATATATATATATATATATATGTGCCATCTCAGATGACTCTGCACTCCCGCCGCAGATTTACACATCTTGAAGCAGATGTGACATACAAATTAAGCAATTTCCATCGAGTTGACTTCCTCTGAAGGTTGAAGGATATTCCTATGAACAATCACATGTCTTCTCAAACCAGCAGTAGACTTGCAAACTTTGCTGCATGTTAGACAGATCGTTTGGTTTGGACTAAGAGGTGCAAAGTTGACCTGAACAGGAGTTTTGTGCGACTTAAGGTGGTTGACGTAGCTAGCTTTTGACAAAAGCACTCGTTCACAAGTGTGGCATTTCCAGCTCTGTGAATCATGGTTAAGACCATCAATTAAACCTTTGTGAAGATCTCACTTCAGATTGCTGTGGATCTGCTTTCTTTTCTCTAGAGCATCACAACTTTCACGTACAATCTTTCGCCACTTTGGCCTTTGCAGAGTAAGTTCTTTCCATGTGAATAAACACACTTTTGGCAATGCAGCATTTTTTGAATAGAAAGAAAAAAGGGGGGGATCCCTAACGGGAAAAGCGTGCGAGAAACATTTACCTTGGTTGCAATTACGGAAAAGCCCACTTAAATATTAATGTATCGCCTAATTTTCGTATCCTTATTTAAGAACAGAGTTATGGGAAGTTTCTACGGAGAGCCCTAAGCCATTTCAATTCCTTTATTTCCCAATGATTGATTTTTTGTAAAAATAATTTTTTTTAAATTTTGTTTCTATATTTATATTATGGCCGTAACACCTTGTAAAGATGTTACGTTAGTTTTAGTTTCGTATTAGTGGCAAGTAATGTTTATAGATTATCATTCTATTGGTACATGGAATAAGACCATTTCAGGTTTAGAATTTGATTGAATATGAGAATAATATAAAATGGGTGTATTAAATATGTATAAACTTTGTAGGAAATTTCGAGTGAAGTGTTCTAATCTATTTACTGTCTGAAAATTCATAGTTATTCTACTTGAAAAATGTTTTTATGCCGTTGCTTAGGATGATTTGGAGGGAGATAATCCAATTATGTTGTTAAGTACTGCCAGTTAATTATGTTTGAAACTGTGTCGATTTTGTTTCTTATAATGGTTAAGGGTAGCTAATTCAGGCCGTTTGTGTTTCGGTTCATTGATTACTAGAAAGCGACTATGATTTAATAATTAATTTAATCAGATAGGTCCAGAACGTGCTACAATGGCTTATTTAACAAATTAAGTATATAAGTTATGTTTTTGATCTAAAGGAATAGGTTGTGTTTAACCCGCATCTGTTATTATTCACTTATGCTGTTCATTTCATATAATTCATGCGTTGTGTTCTTGGGTCGTCTAATTAAATAAAATATTGTATGTCCTCTAATTATTATTCTGACAGCAAAACCACCCATGGCTCCAAGTGTGTTTTACTCCGGTGGGAAGATATCTACTCCTGCATTTATGGGTAAAAAACACTTAGACCATGGAGTGAAGTAGGAGAATAAGTAAGTCAGCATGAATTCTACCAACCTAGAGTGTCAGATGAAAAAATCAATTTAATTAATATTTAAATGGATTAACAGCCCCCAAGTTGCGAATTTAATTTTTAATAAGTACTAGATTAATTGCTGAGTTGTTTTATTGATTTGAAGAGGTTGTTACTTACTTTACCGTTAATACTGCTACGACTGAATACAAGAATGCTCGCCGTTATCGAGAAAAAAACCCATTCCTAGATGAGCTATATACTTTATTTATATTTCTTATCCGGTTAAGAAAGGAAACTATATTCGCATGTTAGATTTGGATCCTTCATATCCTATACATAAATGCTCAATTATGAAATGTGATAATTTTGTAGCTTAATCCTAAAGTCAACCATTTTTGGTTTAAAACCTATTGATATATAAAAATTTACTGAATTACACGAACTCAGTATATTACATATAAGTCTATATATATAAATATATATATATATATATATATATATATATTCCACAAAACCTCAGGCCTTGATGGAGGGGAGACTAAAACTTGCTGCGATAGATTCAAATGATCTGAAATAACAACAAAGGGAGACTTGATTCCAAATGTTTCTCAAATGGAAATAGGGCACTATTATGAATATCTCCAGTATTAAATAATCCTTATACACTGAAAATTACTTTATGTGTGAAAAACAAAGAGGGGAAATATGACATATGAGAAATATTTGGAATCAAGTCTCCCCTTGCTGTTATGTCAGATCATTTGAAACCATAGCAGCAAGTTTTAGTTTCTCCTCCATCAAGGCCAGAGGTTTGAGGGAAATATCAGATATTTTGTTATTCATGTGCAAAACTAGAAAATAAATTACTATGATTGGAACATTTTATGGCTGTAAAAAGTGCCAAACATAGGCTCTGGATGATAGATGATCCCCTTTAATATGGGACCTGAGGCGCAAATGTCACAAAACCCTCTACACACTTCAGGCCATTTCTTTTCTAACGAGCCTTGATTTGTCGAATTCTGATCAATTAGTCGCTGAGATTTGGAACTTATAAAATTGCCAAAAATGGTGACATATCTATATATATAAATATGGATGTATGAAAACTCGTAGCAAATTTGAATGTTGGAATGCTCATGTCTTTGGTTTTTTGCGACGAAACTACATGAATATTTACAGGCTTTTTTTAACAATATAATACTAATCTACTGTTAAAATGTTATGATAATTGGTAAAAAAGAACCATTAAAATATGCCCAAATTTGCCTACTTTTTTAGATATAGTGTCTTGACAAACCAGCTTTAGTTTTGCATGGTTTGGGATAAATTTTATAAGATTTTTTTTTTTTTGTCGTCGTCGTCTCTTCTCCTGTGGCCTACTCTAACAAATTTAGATATAAGTCTTCCATGTTTTAAAAAGTGGCTTTATAAGTACGGCTTTAAAACTTCTAATCTTACGATGCTAACGTAAAAAAGCACGTAAATTATAAAACTTTTTCCCGCCAAAAAGATCACATTTTTGTACACGTTTCGCGTAGAACGTTTTCGCGATTTGAGTTTAGTCGGCAAGAAACTAGAGGTTTATAATTTCGACAGTGTTCATTTTTTATTGCTAAGAAAGGAAAAATAATTTGTTCTTTTCTTCTTAAAAGCTAACACTGACAGAATAAAGTGTAATCGCTGACTTCTTTGAGAGAAAACGAAAAGAATGTGCTTTAGATTTTTTTAAAAATCCTATTTTTTACCTTTTTCCCCCATGTGTGTTTTTAAGCTTTTAAATTTGTTGAGAAATTTCGCCATTGTTTTTCTACATTTGTTCTTTTTTAAGGTGCTCGAATAAATGGTTTTAAATCCTTGTTGCCCATGTTGTGGTGTGATTTTTAAGGTTCTTGAAAAAAATATTCTTTAGAATTATCTGTTGTTGTTGCTGGTGACAAAGTTGGAGCTCCTTAATTTTTTTCGTCACCAGTGTTGTGATCCCATCAGAGTACGGAAGAAAGGCAACCCGGTAATGATTGGACGCAAAATATATTGAACAGAGAAACAAATAAAATAAATGAAGAATGTTTCTAGCCTTTCAGAGTAAATACAGAGCTGTAAATACTTCAATTAAAGTTTGTTCTGAGAAAAAAAATTTTCTTTGTTCAAAATGAATTCATGAATCGGGAATGAAAACCCGAAATATAGACAAATCGTTATGAGCAGTTTCACTTCCATTTGGGACTTGACTTTTGAGGTGAACATCTCTACTTTCTACTGTTATATAAAACTCACTTTGTCACTGTTCGTGTGTGTGTGTGTGTGTGTGTGTGTGTGTGTGTGTGTGTGTGTGTGTGTGTGTGTGTGTGTGTGTGTGTGTGTGTGTGTGAATTCCTTCTTCATGGGTTCTGAAATGGTTGAGCCTATTTTGCAAATTTCACACAAAGGTAATTTATATGTCTGGCAGTGTTCCAAGATATGGTTTCGTCATCAATATATCCAACAAGTGTCGAAAATCCCCCCCCAAAAAAAACGATCTTAAAAATAGTCTTTCTTCTCTTATAGATAAAAAAGGGTATTTTTACATGGAAATATTTTACGTTACATCGTCCAAGGAAAATAATTTTATTATTTCCCTTGGTCTGTGTTATATAAAATATTTACCCATAAAAAGTCTTCTTTTTTATCTAGAATAGAAAGACTATTTTTAAGATCTTCAAGCCTAAATACCAGCTAACGTGGTATTGTAAACAAACACTGACGGAATTTGATGAACGATATTATCATTATTATTTTGTTATTTTTATTTATTTATTTATTATTGCGAATTGTTCACTGGGCAAATTATTCCTCATAATATATGATAATCAATAGAGGATTAATTCTATAATAATACATACGCAATATGTATAAATCAAAATATCATGTTTAAGCGTATTGTACAACCGGGCAACGCCAGGCGGCCTGTTAGTGTGTGATAAACTTACGAAAATAGTAAAATCCTTTAACAGAACAAAATATGGAGAAACAATACTGCACTACTTGGGTAGCTGAGGCATGTACACGTGTTATATTTTCATATTTGGAAGTTGTTGAGGTAACATTGTTTGTCACGTGTTCATGAGTTAACCTTTGACTCGGATAGGTCAGTTAGCAGTTTAATAGACTATCAATTCATTTGCGCATGAGAAATTGATTATACCGTACCGGATGAAAAATGGTTTAAGCTATTTTCGGTCCTTAAAATTCTTCCGCTGACGAATCTCCAATTTCGAAGCTTTGAGTATCCGGTTTTAACCCCTTATCTACCGTTACTTGAAAGAAAGTTCTTACGCAAGGTTGTAGTGCCTATCAGGATCCAATTTCTAGCTTAAATAAAGTCTGCCTGTGCACAAAATTAAATAGCATCGGACTCTCCTGGACAAGGTATTCGCTTCTACCCCCGCCCCGCTCTACCACCCCGAAATCCTTATTTTCCAGTCATTTCTACTTTTTTTTCTACCCACTCTATTTCTCAACCCTATTAACCCTTAGGCTACGCTGGCTGTTAATTTTTTGACACCTAGTTTTTTATTATTACAAACAACTGCAACAATGGTGTCTTCAAGGACTATGGAATTCTTCCGTGCCTTAAGTGCATTAATCAATGAATGAAACCCATGCTTGAAACCCATGTTTGAATGTTTGTATTGTTTTTTGATAAAAAAAAACTTTTTCAAAGACTCTAAACTTGATTTTATGTGATGTGAAAAACTTCACACCCATCATAGGCAATGTGTGTAAAAATACCATCGTAGGCCAATGGTTAACTTCCTTTAACATAACGCATATGAGCGCGTATCAAAATATTAGCAGCAGCTGAAGGATAGATGGCTAGCGAAGGTATTAGCAGTAGCGTTTGAGCACGTATGCAAATTAGCAAGTGTACGTAGGCTTGCGTGACGAGAAAAATGAAAAAGAACAGCACGTGGTCAAAAAGAGAAACAAAGTGTGTGCCAGGAAAGATGGACGTATAAAGTCGAAGGTGAGAAATGGCTGGCTATAGACAGCGTGAAAAAGGGAGAAGAAAAGTGTTGCTGAGCGAGATGGACATGTGGCCCCATGGTGACCGTAAGAGACTTTTAAGCTGGTGTTGAAACTGTTAATTTCATGGCAAACGAAATGAACAATAAAACAGCAGGTTTAGCGAGGTCCGTTCGTCGTAGTGGATACTCAGATAGCGTGTGCCGTTTGCCTTTTAGACGTCAACCGGTTTTATGCACTTTGTTCTTTGTGTGAGTCGATTTATTTGTAAATTAGCTTAACTCTCGCACGATCTCGCAGGAAGATCTCTTCTCTGTTACAGGGCTCCTCATCAAGAACGGTTGTGGGAATATCAGCACCGTTCGAAACTGATCAGTCTGTAGCAGAAGGTGATCGTAGAATTTACGTACAGTAATCTCTTGCGAGTTTCTTTGGCTAGTGAACTGTCCTCCCCGCTCTTGTTTTGTATGGTTAAGTTGCTTGTTCGGTTGTTTTTATCGGTGACTGTAAAGGGTTGAAAATGTCTGTGTCACACTCAATATGGGATTTCTTTAATCTGTTTTTATCGGTGACTGTAAAGGGTTGAAAATGTCTGTGTCGCACTCAATATGGGATTTCTTTAATCTGTTTTTATCGGTGACTGTAAAGGGTTGAAAATGTCTGTGTCGCACTCAATATGGGATTTCTTTAATCTGTCCACAGACACCGTCTCGGTGCGACCATCTATATTCAGCTTGAAATTTTTTATCTTGCCAAAACTTTGAATGGCCCCAGATAAGGAGGGCCCAAAGATCCACGGACTGCGTCATTTCGCATGAATACATGAGTCCATTTATCCATATCTCTCGGGACATGCGCTGAAATCATTGGTGGACGAGGACACAGAGGAGGTAGTCTCGAAAAATATGTCCGAATCCGTGAAGCGTACGATGAAATGTCTGTGTTGGATGAATTTTCAGGTGTGAACATTGTACCAGGTAAAGCCAGGTTAGTGCGATACATTAGTTCTGCACAATTATATGCAAATTAGCTTAAGTCTCACTCGATCTTGCAGGGCTATCTCTTCTCTGCTACACAATCATTATTTCGAAAGTAACGTTAATAAATGTGTGTGTGGAGTCAGTACCAATCCTATTCACTGTTTAACCGACTTCCTCTGAAGGAGGAAGTTTCATGGGAGTATGAAATTCACAAGCGGTCCCCAGTCGCATGTATATCCCCGGTAGGGGAGATTATGACGTTAGGTTTTTGCAACTTTTTGCAGGGAGGGGTCGACGTTCTCCTACATACAGCACCTGGACTTCCCAAATTGGCCACCCATTTTAGTAATAACCAGGCTCAACGTTGCTTAACTTCGGTGATCTGACGGGAAACGATGTGTCAACGTGATTATGCCGTATAACGTTAATAAATGCCTTTTGTTAAAACAGAAAAAAAGCCGAGTCGGATTTATTAATTTTTGTTTGATTGTTTCTTTGCGAAAGTGTCAGACGACGTATGGGTATGGAAGAGGTGTGAAGTGTAACGAACACGGTTCGAGGGACAAGCCACGTTACATACCTAAACCAATAATCTGGATGTGAGGTAAAATTGTATTCAGTGAAGAGACTTCCATTTGAAAGCTTTGGTAGAGTATTACTTACTGCCTAGTTACGACTACCCCACTCTTACATTAAATGGCACCATCTGTTATATATATGCGAGGGTGGATCGAAAAGTGAAGCATCCTATTTTTGACTCAAAAAGTTAAAGAACTACGATACCGAGAGTAGTACCATTAAAACGGGCGACTTTTTGTACTCCAGAATTTACTTTTCTACGTCGTAATCACCATTCTCAATCCACTTTTGCTAGGAATAAAATGACGCATCTTTGCTCTTGACGCACGGCCATTACATTAATGAGTAATAAAAATAAATTGTATATGCATAATGAGTAATAAAAATAAATTGTATATGATAAATGAGTAATAAAAATAAATTGTATATACATAATGAGTAATAAAAATAAATAGTATATACATAATGAGTAATAAAATAAATTGTATATACATAATGAGTAATAAAAATAAATTGTATATGATTAATGAGTAATAAAAATAAATTGTATATACGTAATGAGTTATAAAAATAAATTATATATACATAATGAGTTATAAAAATACATTGTGTATGCATAATGATTAATAAAAATAAACTTAATATGCATAATGATTAATAAAGATAAATTATATATACATAATGAGTTATAAAAATACATTGTGTATGCATAATGATTAATAAAAATAAATTTTATATGCATAATAAGTAATATAAATAAATTTTGTATGCATAACAAGTAATATATAGTATATATAGTATATAAATAATGAGTAATAAAAATAAATTGTATATACATAATGAGTAATAAAATAAATTGTATATAAATAATTAGTAATAAAAATAAATTGTATATAAATAATGAGTAATAAAAATAAATTGTATATGCATAACAAGTAATAAAAATAAATTGTATATACATAATGAGTAATAAAAATAAATTGTATATGCATAATGAGTAATAAAAATAAATTGTATATACATAATGAGTAATAAAAATAAATTGTATATAAATAATGAGTAATAAAAATAAATTGTATATAAATAATGAGTAATAAAAATAAATTGTATATGCATAACAAGTAATAAAAATAAATTGTATATACATAATGAGTAATAAAAATAAATTGTATATAAATAACAAGTAATAAAAATAAATTGTATATGCATAACAAGTAATAAAAATAAATTGTATATACATAATGAGTAATAAAAATAAATTGTATATAAATAATGAGTAATAAAAATAAATTGTATATACATAACAAGTAATAGAAATAAATTGTATATAAATAATGAGTAATAAAAATAAATTGTATATGCATAATGAGTAATAAAAATAAATTGTATATACATAATGAGTAATAAAAATAAATTGTATATAAATAATGAGTAATAAAAATAAATTGTATATGCATAACAAGTAATAAAAATAAATTGTATATATATAATGAGTAATAAAAATAAATTGTATATAAATAATGAGTAATAAAAATAAATTGTATATACATAACAAGTAATAGAAATAAATTGTATATAAATAATGAGTAATAAAAATAAATTGTATATGCATAATGAGTAATAAAAATAAATTGTATATGCATAATGAGTAATAAGAATTAATTGTATATGCATAATGAGTAATAAAAATAAATTGTATATGCATAATGAGTAATAAGAATTAATTGTATATGCATAATGAGTAATAAAAATAAATAGTATATACATAATGCGTAATAAAAATAAATTGTATATACATAATGAGTAATAAAAATAAATTGTATATACATAACAAGTAATAAAAATAAATTGTATATAAATAATGAGTAATAAAAATAAATTGTATATACATAATGAGTAATAAAAATAAATTGTATATACATAATGAGTAATAAAAATAAATTGTATATGCATAATGAGTAATAAGAATTAATTGTATATGCATAACAAGTAATAAAAATAAATTGTATATACATAATGAGTAATAAAAATAAATTGTATATACATAATGAGTAATAAAAATAAATAGTATATACATAATGCGTAATAAAAATAAATTGTATATGCATAATGAGTAATAAAAATAAATTGTATATATATAATGAGTAATAAAAATAAATTGTATATACATAATGAGTAATAAAAATAAATTGTATATACATAATGAGTAATAAAAATAAATTGTATATATATAATGAGTAATAAAAATAAATTGTATATACATAATGAGTAATAAAAATAAATTGTATACACATAATGCGTAATAAAAATAAATTGTATACACATAATGAGTAATTAAAATAAATTGTATATATATAATGAGTAATAAAAATAAATTGTATACATATAATGAGTAATAAAAATAAATTGTATATATATAACAAGTAATAAAAATAAATTGTATATAAATAATGAGTAATAAAAATAAATTGTATATATATAACAAGTAATAAAAATAAATTGTATATATAATGAGTAATAAAAATAAATTGTATATACATAATGAGTAATAAAAATAAATTGTATATACATAATGAGTTATAAAAATACATTGTATATGCATAATGAGTAATAAAAATAAATTGTATATGCATAACAAGTAATAAAAATAAATTGTATATACATAATGAGTAATAAAAATAAATTGTATATACATAATGAGTAATAAAAATAAATTGTATATGCATAATGAGTAATAAAAATGAATTGTATATATATAATGAGTAATAAAAATAAATTGTATATACATAATGCGTAATAAAAATAAATTGTATACACATAATGAGTAATAAAAATAAATTGTATATACATAGTGAGTAATAAAAATAAATTGTATATATATAATGAGTAATAAAAATAAATTGTATATACAT
>NC_136492.1:110988690-111001190 GCF_053919585.1 Euprymna scolopes | reverse complement strand
CTATTTGCTGGAACAGGTATCGGGCATGCGCAGTTGTGAGCGCTTGACAGAACGGTCGGCCTCGAGGGTAAATGTGTGTTAGAATTCCCTCCGTCCATTAAATGACCCGACCCATACCAGACCAGCGATAGAACTAGAAGTTGGATTTTTTTTTTTTTTTTTTTTTTTTTTTTTTGGCAAGCCTGCACCTGTTGGGCAAAATTTTGGCCTTACCCGTTTCCCATCCTCCATCCTTGCCCACCCAACAATATGCATGCGGGTAGGGAGACAATGAGTTGATTTTAAATTCAGCCGAAAAATTATCCAAAAAATAAAATTAAAACAAAGCCCCAGGATTTCAAAAAACAAAGAAAGAAAAAGTAGAAATACTTAAGTATAAATATGTAATAAGTACATAAATAAATGGGGAAAACGAAATGGCGAGAAGACAAGTTAAAGAAAGGAGACCAGGTGGCCGATACAGCTCTCTCTCTCTCTCTCTCTCTCTCTCTCTCTCTCTTTCTCTCTCTCTCCTATATATATATATATATATAAATAAAAAAGTGTCGGCTCACATGAAAGACGTGATCAGGCCCGTGTAATGACGTCCAGTGAGTGGAGGTAGATTGGGTAAAAAAGGAAAAAATCACCTATCAAGATGGCGGTAGTGATTTGTGTTTGAGGCGGACGAAATGGTTTTAATGAAGGTGATGGCAGCGAATTAAAGATAAAAGCGCGGAAAGAAATAAGAAACGTGGAGACGTCGAGAACATTATTCGGTAACGGACCACACACGCACACACACACACACACACACACACACACACACACACACACACCGAAAAGCAAAAAAAGACCATTTACCAAATCAGTAATGTTAAAAAGTGACGGCGGAAAAAAACGCCTTCAACATTTAAGTTTATTTATTTATTTATTTTATTATTATTTTTTATTTTTATTTATTTTTATTTTTTTACCTTTTTGTAGTCAGATTAGGTTTTAAACGAAAGGCCAAAACAAAACAACAGCAAAATTTAAGTTTGATCAAAAAGTAATAAGACTGCCCCTTTTTTTTTTTTTTTTTGTCCCTATTTACTTGCGATGGCAAAGTTAGACGGACGGTCGATTTTTTATGTGAGGTAAATTCAGTTTCCCAAAAAATGGGCATTCTGGATTGGGACAAAAATTTAAATTGTCTCATTGTATAAAAAATTCCTACTTCATTGGCCGAGAAGAGAAAAAAAGTGTAGCATAAGAACAGATACTACATTTTGAATTATTTGCAGAAAATATTTTTTAAATACATCTAAACACAAATTAGGCACAAGGTCATGATAAGTGTTGAGCTAAAAGAGAGTCGTTGGTAATCCTTAGTCTAAAGTGATAAAAATATCCATTCTAATCTTAACTAGAATCATTTCAATCACCACAATACCACATTTACTCTAGGTGCCGTCCTACTTACGGTAACCATTTTTATTTTTATTTTTTTATCTTAAAAATATTTCTATAAGAATATGTCATTGGTATTTAAAAACAATTAAAATGGGACAGAACGAAAAGCAAAAGCTTTGGTCATTAAAACCCTTCCAACCCCTTTCTAGATAATTGGCCACTCACTGATTTCCGATTGTTTTAGAACACACACACACAAAAATACATGTCGTTCACTAAATGGGGGTGGAATCTAGGTGGGTGAGTAAAAAACAGGGTATGGAGTAGGAGCATTTGTGGTATTGTAAGATTAATATAACTTGGGAGAGGCCGAGGACAAAAAATTGAAAGTGGATAGTGGGCATCTTGGAGGATTCCTACCATCAGGGAAGGGTGTGTAACTCATTTACTCGACTAGATAGGACGCTAAACTTACTCTAACGGCTGGGGTCCCACAGAACGAGGTAACGTGTGCACTATACTTAATTAAGGAACACGTGCTCATACTTGACTTTTTTTTTTTTTCGTACACCCCAGCTTTTTTCTGCTTTATACAGATAGTAGACTTTGATCCTTGCCAAAAGGCCAAGGATAGTTTTATTTGCCTTTTTGACGACAACTCAACCATTTTCGGGATTATTCAATATCGAAGCAGACTACTTATTGCAAATTCTTCATTTTTAACTTAATTGAACTCGAGTTGCTATTTTATAAATCAATCAAAGGAATTCTCAATATTGTTAGTATAATGTAACGTAGCTGTTACGTTGCAAATGGACCAACAAATAAAACAAATGAATAAAATATTCGGGTCGGCATTTTTCTCTTTTTCAACAGAAGTTTTTTTTATTATGGTTATCATTGTTTCGACACCACTTAAAAAGTCTCTCGCTGGTACATGTCTATTTTATCTAATACGCGTTTCTGTTTCTTCGACCACAATAATAGCCACTTCTCGCCTTCGCCTTTACGCATCCATTTTCTTTGACGTCAACTTCGTTTCTCTCACCCCACACCGGCCGTAGCCAGCCATTTCTCGCCTGCGTCTTACATGTCTATTCTCTTCGGCGCCCTCTTTGTTTCTGCCCGAGTACGTGTTGCATTTTTTCTCCTTTTTTTCTTCTTCTTCCCGCGCACACTTTCTAATTTGCATATGCTAACTGCTAATCTCTTCGCATGCTAGCCAATCTTCCCTGCTACTGATACTTTCCACGCTCTTCTGCCCTATATATTACACACCTCCCTTTAAAACAAAACTCTTTACAATTTAATTAAGCTTGCTAGAGGCAATAAAAGAAAGGAAAACTCAACATTTCACACAATACAATATGAACAATTAAATCCAAATAAAAATGTTTTAGTGTATAGTTTGTTCGACATTTCCATTTTATAATTTCAGAAATACGTTTCCTTCTTTCTTTTTTCTTTTTTTGTAAAAATAAAGGCATTTTCCAAATATTGAAAGGCAACGTTTTAATACGTTGAAAGCAAAAAAAAAATAGTCAACTGTTTAAATAGCGAGAATGTATGTTTTTCTTTTTTTTTCTGTTTTTTTTTTTTTTCATAAATTTTATCCAAGCTGTATTAAAGTGTTTCAGCTTGGTTGTGCAAGAATACAGTTTAAATCTTTAAAATAGTTTACAAAGCCAGTCAAATCATTGCAAGACAAAATCAGAGTTTTCATAGTCTTCAATATTTGTTGGTCCTGCGTCTGTAAATTTACCAAACTGAAACGGGATATTTTTATTTTAGTAATAAAATCAGTTTATTGTTTTTTGACAGTTTCAATAGCACATAATGTTAACTGTGTTTAAAGATACATTTATACATACTTTTTCGTGTGAGGTTTCGATTCTCTTACATCAACTCTCGATTTCCTCTAAATATATCCTATCAACCGTAACGTTTATATTTCTCCTTGCTCATTGATAGATATTTAAAGCAAGTTTTCGTTTGGTTTATTCACTCACTACTTTTCAATTTTCTGCTATTCTATAAGCTTCTGTGTTCGTAAACCAAACGTCCAGTCACTAACTTCTGGTGGTTTGGTTATGTTGCATACCCTGGAAATTTGATCTGTTGTCCAAATTCTATCGACAAATTTCAGGCTATCTATAGAATTAATTTGTCGCTATTTATATCCTCAATCTCCATAACCGCCGACTTTGAGCACCCAATGTTTAGTAGGTCCTTCTCTTTCTACCATAGCGGCAATGTAAGCTACTGCGATTTATCGTCATAACGAGTTTCAGTTCCAAAGAATAATTTCCTTCGTGTCACGTGTTCTGCCTGAGTGCTACATATTTTCATTTTGAAATAAAAATCAAGCTAATTTAATATTTTATATTTCAGTGTCCCATATTTATCTGAATCCAGCAAAATGCCGACAAACACAAGCACCAGACAGAGTGACATATGGCCGAGTGGTCCTAGACGTTGTATCAAAGTTTACAGTTACCCAAAGGTGCTGAGTTCAATCCTGAACGAATGCAGTGAAAAGTAACATTCAAAACAGAGAATCAGCAACTATGTTCCAGAGCCTAGCTGGAGTTCGAACACGGTACTCCCGTAATAATAATAAAGAGTTGGGTTCGAGACTCCTAACAAACGGTTCCCCAGTTCGATACAAAACACCTGATGAAGGCCGGAGGGCAAAACGGCCGAAACGTTGTGACGATAAAAATCAAGATGAGGAAGTCAGTCCAACAATCTCAATCAATGAAAACACCTCATCTCAAAAATACAAATAATTACTAGAGTGAAAAACCTTGCAAATAAAATAAAATTGTTTAAAAGTCGCTGAGTGTGTCTCTTATTTTTCAGTTTCATTTTTTACAATTAATAGGCAATTATAAAAAGCCCATAAGCTTAGAACAAAATTACTACTCTTTATAGTAATAAAGTTAGATTTACTTTTTAGTACTTACTTTTTAGTACGTACTTTTTAGTACTTATTTTAGTATGCATTTTACTTTTACACGCGTTATAATTGTTTAAGTAGTTATTCCATTTATTGTATTCTTACAAAACCTTCAACTAATTTTTTTCCAAATTGTATAACTTTAGTAATTCATAACAATTAAACAACTTATACTTTATACTTTATAAGAAGTCCAAACACAAACTTATAAAAATATCAAAATTGCTTATTCCAAATTTCTCTCTATAACAAAACAAGCTATTTGCTACATTAAAACGAGAATTAAGCAATATTACTTATGTTAATGCAAAACCGACCGTATTCAAGACTAAAATATCACTGACAACCACGGTCCCCATAGAATAAAAAAATATGAATGACAGGACAGAAAAAAAACGAACACATGAGTCACTGACTGCAATTTCCTTTTCTTTTTTTCCAAGTTTTTCACTCTCGGCCGTCGCCCCCTTTTTTACGTCTGTTTTTCTTTCTTTTTTCTTCATATTGACCCTTTTATGTTAAAAATCCTGGTCACGGCACCAAAATAAATATAATGTAACGTCGCAAATGGACACGCAAATGAAACAAATAAATAAAATATACGAGTTGACATTTTTTCTTTTTCAACAGAAGTTTTTTTTTTACGGTTATTTTTTCGACACCACTAAAAAAGTCTCTCACTGCCACACGTCCATTTTATTTGGTGCGCATTTACAATTCTTCCGACCGCACGCCGGTAATAGCCAGCCACTTCGCATTTACACATCCATTTTCTTCGACGTCAACTTTGTTTCTCTCATATCACGCCGGTCATAGCCACCCATTTCTTACCTGCGTCTTTACATGTCCATTCTCTTCAGCGCCCTTTTTGTTTCTACCCGAGCACGTGTTACGTTTTGTCCTCTTTCTATTTTGTATATATGCTATTTTCTGCTACTGCTGCTGCTAATCTCTTCGAATGCCAGTCTTCCCTGCTGCTGGTACTTTCTACACGCTTATGTGCACTAAATTACATTAGTACGTAAATGGCCAAACCATTGTTGGATTTGAAATTCTCATGGTCCGTGTGAGTATCTCTAAGGCAATCGAGCAACCCTGTTGGAAATAACTAATACATTGTTTACTTTGTTATCTTATTTCATAAAGTGTTTCAAAGAATTGAAAACAAAAACCGGAAGTTAGGTTACTTAACTGCTCTCATTACACGAGTCGTCAGTAACGTGCAGAGAATTTTTTAGGGCAGGTGCTCAAGTGAAAAAAAATACGGCAAAAATATAGTAATGGTGGGGCACCGGCCTATAATATACTCATCTGAAAAGAGCACTTTTAAAACAGGAGTAAAAGGGTTATGTGCTTGGGCAACCCTAACACCACCACCCTCTTCACGTCCCTGCAAGACCTCTTTCCCTTGTAGTACCGCTTGAGGCTACAGTTAGTGTTTTGATGATAGTAACGTTTTTGGAAAGTGCCAAGAACAGCGCTAACAATTAATATACATGCAGTTAAATTGGCGACTGAAAAAGGTGGATAAAAGCAGGAATATTATGAAAAAGTTAACTCAACAACAGGAATTTGAGAAGCAAAGAAAACTCGAATTAATGAACAAATTATATTTATATCGGCAATTTTAAAGAAATATAAAATATACTTTGAAAAATCAAAATTTGTTGAAGTTTTAAAGTTCTTGAATAAGAAGTAGAAAAAAGCGCCAGAAAGTTCGTTTCAAAGTTTCGTTGTGGGTATGCGTGTGTATGTGTGTGTAACCTTCTGGGTGGCTGTAGTCTCTGAATAGAGCGGCAGGCTTAAAAGAATTTTAACGTAGCGCCTCTCAGTCTCCTAGGATGAGCGTTGTTGATGTCGAGAGTCAAGACAGGCACGTTGTGTTGCGGGTGTCCCCGGAAGAACTCCAAATTTCTGTTCACCAATCTACTGTTTGATATTTTTATTGGATTTCACACAGGATTGTTAGTTTGGGAGTTTGAAACGAATTTATTGGTTGGAAAATATTTTCAATCTACCACTCCAGTGAAAACCGGCTTTCTTTTGAAATGATGAAGAGAGAAAATCTCAACCAAAGTGGAGAAAAAAAAGGGTAGCAATCAACGCCATTTTCCTTTTAGCATTCGTTTGAATCGCATTTTGATGTAAAAATCTGAAGATGAGAGAAGTAAAAAAAAGAAGAGGAAAGAGTAGGCCGAACGAACAAAGAAAGAAAAGCGGTATCTTGTCTCGCATATCAATTTCTAATCTACCACAACCTCTCTAGATTCACGTTAAGCTGAGTATTGTTAAACTATTATAAATTGTTTTGGTTAAGTAATTTTTTTTTTTTTTTTTTTTTTACACAGTGATCACCACTTATCAAGGCCCGGAAACCACTCAGTGATAAGGGTTATTGCAAGTACATTACGTTAGTGTGGAGATTTGATGAAGTATTTAATTAAGGGGGCGGTTCATTAGGAATTTGTTAACATTGGACTTGAAGACATCCAAGTTGTAGTCCGGAGGGAAGCAGGCAGACAGAACAGAGTTCCACAGGCGTGCAGTTCTAAGAAAGAAGCTTTGTTCATGGAATCCGCGTTTTGATTTAGGCACAGATATAGAGTAGGGGAAATTTTTCACAGTGGATTCAGCTAGACGGGTGTTTTTCGTGAAAGATTGGGGAGGGGGACCAGAGATTGGAGTTCAGACGAGCACCTGCCATGAAAATAACGATAAAACAAGGATAGACTCGCAACGTCTCTTCTGTAGGAGAGAGGTTGCAGGGTAGAGAAAAGGGCATCCCCCACTAGGCCACGAAGTCTATTTTGTACTCTGTCAAGGCATGATAGGCTGTTTTTGGCCGCTCCTGCCCAGATATGGCAACAGTATTCCATCCTTGGACGTACTTGGCTTTATATAGATTGAGAATTGCATCAGTAGTGAGATATCTTCTGGAGCGGTAAAAGGATCCCACCATCTTTCCAGCGACCTTGGCAACAGACTTGATGTACGTGATCCATTTCAGATCAGGAGTAAAGGTCAAACCCAGAAGCTTGTCAAAACACGGGGCCTCACCCAGACGAGAGCCATCCATCACAATTGATGCCAGCTGGGGATAAAAGCGTTGATGATGTAAGGATAGGAGTTTGGTTTTGGATGCATTAAAGGTAGCCAGCCACATTTTCCCCCACTGAACCACGAGCTCGAGATCAGAGGAGAGAGAATCAGAGAGAACTTTGTCATTTACAGCCTTTGGTGTGTTGCCGTAGATGGTCGTGTCATCAGCATAGATGTCAACGAATGATTTAAGTATGTGTTTAGGGAGGTCATTGATGTAGATCAGGAAGAGAGTTAGGCCCAGGATTGACCCCTGAGGGACTCCAGCATTTATATTGCAGGCCTCCGATTTTTGTCCATCTACCACTACTCTTATGAGCCTATCGGAGAGAAATGATTTAATGATTGAGAAAACATTTCAAGTTATACCGGAGCTGGAGATCTTGTGAAGTAGACCCTTTTGCCATACCTTGTCGAAGGCCTTCCATATGTCAAGAGCAATTGCCCTAGAAAGGAAGCCTTTGTCAAGAGATTCACTAATCCTGTGGGATATAACCGTCAGCACATCTGCGGTAGATCTTGCAGAGCGGAAATCATATTGTGTGTCACTAAGAAGGTTATTCCTGCTGAGGTGGTTGACTATTTCTCTATTTAATATGGATTCCAGCAACTTACTCATAACACACAGGAGACTTATTGGTCTGTACTGAGAGGGAGATGACTTATCACCTGAATTCTTAAATGCAGGGCAAACTGATGAGGTCTTCCAGGGGGTCGGAAAGCACTTCTCCTTTAGGCAGCGCTTAAATAGTTTCGTAAGTATGGGAGCAAGTTCTGGTTGAAGCTTTTTTAACACTATAATTGGGATGCCATCAGGGCCAGTTGCTTTACTGGAATCTAGGTTTTTTATTGCATGAAATAATTCTTATCACTTTCGATCAAAAAGACTAGTTTATGGTCAAACGGAAAAGTATTGAGTTAGGCCAATTTCTTATAGTTTTTATTGGACATGTTCTTTTTTAGTCTCAAAATTAAAAAGCCTTAATGTCCATAGGTTCAGAATCTTAGATTAACTAAAACAAACTTTTTAGCTTCGTGATTTTCCGATGATTCTACTGCTGTCGCGGTCTGGCTTATATTGCTGGTCAACGTGTTTTTTTTTATTTGGCTACTATATCGGGGCGTGCATTCACGAAATCGTTTTCACACAACTATATTCCAGCAATCGCGAGTATAAATTTAATGAATAAATAACGAATATTATAGACAATGCTTGAAGGAGGAAAAACAGTTGTAAGAAGTTTGTGAAAAAATTAGTTTGATGCACTACATGTTTTTTTTTTGTTTTGTTTTGTTTTGTTTTTTTGTTTTTTGTTTCGTTTTGTTTTTTGTTTGTTTGTTTTTTTTTTTTTTTGTCAATGTTTGTTTTTGCATACGTTCGTGAAACGACAAATAGCTTTTGTATTTTTCCGTCGTTAAGAAGTGAATTTGCAAAGTTATTAGCAATTGATAACTGCAATTGAATATGGACTCTGCACTATTTATCGATTTGTCTAGATTTTTAAATTCCGTTTTTATAACATTATTGTAGGGATACATTTCAAAGGTTGTCACAACCGAGGGCGGTAGTGAGGATAAACTCCCTCTCCCTAAAAATTATCCTAATGGTGTGCGTCTCAAATAGCGTCTGGCAACCCAGTCCACCTCCTGGCCTCCTCGTGTGGTTTAGCTACTAAGCCCGACGAAACTGTTTCTATCATGTTGACAAATGCTGGGTGCTGTTGTCGAAGTTTCTGATGAATTTCATCCATTTGTTGATAATACTTCTCCGTCGTAATGGTTTCGTCTGCATTCAAAAAACTGTAGTGGATGAAACTGGTCGCAGACCACCAAACAGTCAGCATGAACTTCTTTCGGAAAATGTTGTGAAGCTTCGTCAGCGTCTAACAACTAAGCTCAGCGTCGCCGGTTGTCGTAAAGAACCCACTTTCCATCGCAAGTCAACACCCGGTCGAGAAACGGGTCGTTCTTGTTGTGTAAAAGAACGGAAGATGAAACAGTTCAATTTGTGAGGCATCCATTTATCAAGATTTCTTTGTCTTTCCAATCTATTCCAAATGGTTGGAAATCGTTGTATACGTTACCTCTAATTCAGAATCAAGTTCTCGAACAGTTGTGCGTAGATTGGCTTCGGCTAAGGCTCTTAATTGATTGTTGTTAACATCCGATGGCCGGCTATGACGCTTATCATCTTCAAGACTCTTGTCGCCGCCACAAAATTTCTTAAACCACCATTGTACTGTGTGTTCAGTAGCGGTTCCTGAAACAAACGCTTTATTGAAATCGCGAGTAGTTTCAGCAGCTTTTCGGTTTAGTTTGAGTTGAAATAAGAAAATTGTGCGAATTTGCTTTTTCCCCCATTTTATATTCAACATTTTGTAAAGAAGACATAATTGTTTTAAAACGACTGTAATTTAAACGATTAGATAGAGCGAAAGACGTTCTTTAAAATGATATATAAAGTAAAGGTATTATAATGAAAACTTATTTGAAAATACATCATTTGAAATCAAAATTAAAAATTCCGCAAGAACTTTCTTCTCAACCTAATACTAACTGGGAGAAAAGGCAAAGTCGGTCCACTGATGCTTTAAACCCTGTCACTTTCGGGCAGGTGGTAGCACATGAAGGAAAAGGCAATAAATTCAAAACTTTCGCTAATTATTCCATCAGGGGAAAAGATATCCTTCCATATCACCATGCCCAGACTATGTAGCTCCACTAGGAAGAAACTGCTATTTCCGGCGGAAACGATAAACACCAGAGCTACAACAGCGTCGCCTAAAACGGACGGTTGTCGACGACATTCTAGAAGTTTTACTTTGGGTGCAAATCCGTATGGTTTATCACATTCTAGAATTTATATTTTGGTTTGCCGAAATGTGAGTAGGTGTGTTGCTCTACACATCCGCATTATAATTTTTAATATGCCGGATTGTTAACATCTAAATTAAATTTGGGCAATTCTGTATAACATGCACGACAGTGTCCCGCGAGGGCCATAGAAGTCAGTTTGTGATGTTGTAAAGACCGCACTCCTATGATTATAAATAAAGTCGTTTAATAAAAATTATTGAAGAATATTTGCCAATAGTTTGGTCCGATTCAATAATGCATGTACAAATGTATGTGTACTTTAAAAAATATAAGACAAAATAAATTAGCATGAAATATAAATGTGGTCTATATTTCAATATAAGAAAATTTTAATTGAATTTAATTTAATTTAATTTAATTTTCTATTTGAATGCAACAACAAATATAATGCACATGAATTACATTAGTTCAAAATGGACACGAATTCAAACATGTTTTATGTTTTGTACCATGACTTGACATCTCTTGTCGATAATCTTTGGTACGTCAGGCTGAAATTCCTGTGTAGTTTCGTGTTTCATCAGAAATAACGAGTGTTGGCCAGTAAACTTAATTCTCTGAAAAGTTTGGACAAGATGTAAATCCCTCTTGAGGTTTTATAATTTAAACATAGTAATAACTCGAATCACGTTGTGTTCGTGACGTTCTAAAGTTTCTATCAGTGAATTTAACGTAAAAATACTTTACTAGAATGACGATAGATAATATAGTCTCATTGCTTTTCCGACACACCTCGTATTTTGATATTTTCCTCCCGACTCCATTTATAAAAAAAAAAAAGTATCTGTCCGTGCGTGCCGCAAATAAATTTTAATGGGCCGAATGCGGCTTGCGTTCCGTATGTTAGACACACCTGTTATACACCGACACTATTCTGGATAAGTAAAGTAAATATATATTTTTTTTTAATTCCTAAACCGATTCAAACAGTAGAATGGTTTTCCTGAGTTTTTATCAATATTCAAACAATCTCTGAAAATATTTATCTCTCGTGGTTTATGATCAGCTGCGTTGAGTTATTATGAATGGTTTCGGTTAAATATATCACGAGGTATTTTCTTACAAGCAAACGAGTTTTTAGATCAAAAACGACATTTTTATGTCACCACAGACCTTTTTTTTTTTTTATTCTTTTGATTGATATTTTGGTGACATTTTCTTGTTTCAAAATTCAACGCAAAATGTCATCAGAGATTTTTGGAAACAGCTGGATATCTTTTAAGCGATTGAAACTATTAAAATAAGTAAAGCAACAGTTTACTAATCGGTCGGCTGTTCCTGATTTGATGAAACCCTTAGTAAATTTTGTCATAGAAATCACTGAAGACAAGGTACGAAGCCATTTGACGTAAGGAACTAAAAAAAACTTCTTCAATGTCAAAACCCAACGATAAGCGTTAGATAGATAGATTCTGCCCCAGAAAACAGCAATTCTTTCCCCTGTGTACTTTTATTTGTATGTATTGAACACTGTTTTAATATGTTTCATCTGTTTTATTTACTTTTTCTTTCAGCAGGAGATCTAAAATTTTATATCAAATATCTGAGTTTGTAAGATATAGGCTCAACGGGTTACGATTGTAGGTTCTCGTCTTACGCTATTAATACCGTGTGATTTAGCCTTATGAAAATTAGAAACATGTCAAATTTAACTGAGTAAACGAATCAATTAAAACAAGATTAAAACCTCACTATTCGAATTTCAGAGCAGAAACGAATTCATTTGTACACCGTTCCCCTGCCAACACAAACTAAAGATAGCTAATGTAGCAACAATGTTGATTCCCTCGCATGGCCTCAGCCGGATGACTGAAACACAAAGGGAAAATTATATATATATATATATATATACTTTTTATTTGTTTTACAAAAGCATTTATATGTTGCTACACATTCATGAGCACGTTTCGGTCAGCTAGTTACAAGTAACTAGAAACCTCTTCAGAGGATGGTGCTCATACAAAAGTAAAATTAGGTTGCAGACTCTACTTTTGCATAAGCAGAATCACCTGGAGAGGGCACTAGTTATTTGTAACCGAAACATGCTCATGAATAAATTCTTATGTAAAACAAATAAAAAATATATCTTATATGACGTCGGTATTGAGCACTCTTGTTAAAATTTATCAATTGCTTCACCTCTAGAAAATATCAATCTCGAATTATATATATATATATATATATATATATA